>NC_026153.1:10701207-10890165 GCF_000512975.1 Sesamum indicum
CTAAAAAATAAATTTGAATGATGCGTATTGGAAAGGGCATAAGCTATTCTATAAGTTATAGAATATGGTCTATTACTTTCTTTCATTAGATCTTTTCTTTTGAAATCTTGATGAAGGGTTAAGACTCTACTAAAATCTTGGTTTTTTAGGTTGTATGCAATCCTAGGATGAATGTCAAACATCAGTTTTCCTACATACAAATTTCCTATCATTGTTCCAAGACAGCCATCTCTGAAGTTATTGATTCTTCTATCCATTATCGATAAATGTATTTCTGAATCAATTCCTTCCTTAAAAGTCGCTTTTATTACTACTTCAATAGTTCCCATGTGGATCTATTTCATAGTAATAACTACTTCTTCTGTAAGCTTACTTCATTCTTCAAGAATTTCTTCTTTAGGAATTAGTTGTATTTCCATCACATTACCAGTAAGTTCCATAGGAATAGCAAACTCACCTGAACTTACTTTGTAGATTATGTGATGTTTCCTTTAGTTCAGTCCTATCTGGTTCATGACTTTCCCAATTCCTCCAATTCTAAATCCATCGTATGGGTTGAGGTTGGAATCTTGTCGCATGATTCTTTCCATGGTTTTGTTTAACACCGTGAGGTTGGACTCTTGTCGCATGAAAGGAACCCTGATAGGCTTTCGAAAATTTGAAGCCTATCTCCCTCGTAGTAATTTTTCTGACTCGGTTGAAGATCCATCTGAATCAGCTTCTATTTCCTCCTTATAGACGCTTTTGTCTAAAGGAAGATCTTCGAATTGGTAGATGAGTATCAAATCGCCATAGTAAACTGCATCTAGAATATCATCTATGGCTTCAAATTTTCTCAATTCATCACGTTTCTACGGGCAATTGGGAGATACATGTCATTTTGCTCCGCAAGTCCAGCAATTGCAGTCTTTGAAGCTTTCATTGGCTCGGGTATGGGCTCGTCTGAAAGTTCTTCTTGTAGGGGTTTTTTCAGTGGATCTTGCATCTGTTCGTCTAGATCTTTGGGATGAAACCCTTGTTGGTCTTGTTGTTTGTCCAGATTTATATGTTCTAGCTTTGGTCTTAGACCACCATGATCTCCGTCAGGAAAAGGTTCTTCTGGAACTCCTGGGGTAGGAGTCACTATTTTGCTTCCTTCTTTTCCTCGGCTCGCTTGATTCTCCTATAATAGTCGGAAAATCATTGTTATCACAACAGAGAGGAGTTAATTTGATTTTACCTCTCAGTCTTTTAATGTTCTTCTGAATGGATGCTTGATAACACTACCTTCAGTTTGTCTTTAAGGAAAGATATTCTTCACACCACTAAATCTAGCTGTCCTTCAGGTACTTTGTATGACTGGATCAACATTTCCCTCGATGGACTGCAGATCTTTGCGAAGAACATCGGAGCTGCTACTTCTGTTGCTACTCCACTCTAGAAGAAATACTTGCAGAACCAATTGATATATTCATCTACAGCTAATTCAAGGCTGAAGAGAGCTTGTGCATATTCTCTAACCTTTTCTGCTCTACTTCCTTCAAAGTATCCATCTCCGATGAAATGTATCTTGATAAGCCTTCCTAGCCAGTGTGCTGTCGCGCCTTTCAAATCTCCAGTAAGGATGTTGCCTTTGGTATCTTCTAGTGTATTATCCCATTCGATCTTCACAGATTCCTCCAAGCTGAACTCCACAAGCTTTTTGAAGTTTTTTTTGTCGAGCTCTAGGATAGTTGCTGCTATCTTGATGGCTGCAACCCATTCATCTATCAATTTCTCGGTATTTTTGAAAAATCGATAATATCCAGGTTTAGTATAACGCCATATTGATGTAAGGGCTAGAGCATAGTCCTCGCCCAAGGTGTATTTTCAATCACTCTTTTTGGATTTCTCCCTGGATTTTTCCTTAGCCTAGTTCCCAGAAACGTTGGAGTAGTATTAGTGTGAAAATCCGCGCTTTCTCTCATCGGTTGATTCTGTGGAGGATCATTAGAACATGTGCTTCCCTCCGGCGGTGGTAGTGCTAGAGTGATTTTATTTGTTTGGATATAATCTAAATCCACAATCCCAAGTTGGGAAAAGGATTCTGCCAATTCTTGTAGATCTGATAGATTCGCTCTTGTTACCTCCATTATTTTATAGATCTGATAGATGCGATAATCAGATCTTCTCTTGACTTTGACTTTAGAATCCCCGTGGTCTTCCCCTTCTTGTGTAGAAGAGGTACTGTTCCAAGGGCGTCCCTAATTCGCTCCTATCTAGATCTTGATGTCTCAGGGTTCTCCCTTTGGTTTCTTTTCAGATTTGTAATTTTTGCCCTTAGATATGTAAGGCCCTTGTGTAGATCGGGAAGGATCTTAAAGACCTCGTCCACCTTTTAGCTCAAAGATTCTATTTTCATAGGTATATGGATTAACCTATGTCCATAGTCTAGAATATCTTTTCTATCTCCCTCAAATCTTGGGAGATCTTTGATGTATCCGGCTCGAATTCTTTCCAGTCCGTCATAATTTTTAGAACTGAAATTATGAAGGAATTTACCCGTTCCGCTTCTCCTGCCTAGGATTCTAACATGGACTTTAGTAGAGTGTAAACGCCTCACTGCATTCCCTGGTAGTGCTTGTCGAACCTCAAAATTTCTCAGCCATTCTTGTTCTTCTTCCGGCGTGAGAAGTTTTGGATCAATCCATGAGAAATTCTATTTTTTGTATTTCCAGAATTTGAAAATATTCTCTGTTTTCAGAGTAACTCGAACTTTCATTCGGTTCCATTTTTCTCTTCAAGAATCTCCTCCATTAGTGGATAAATAATATCAAAATATAATATAATCATATATTTTTTCAATAAACCTAGGCTCTGATACCATTCTAGGTGAGCATTAACAAAAAATTGTGAAGTGCATATGGACTAAAACTGCCTTTTAAAAGTTGCATAAGGGTAAAATTGTTCGAATATCTGCTAGAGGACTAAAAGTAAGCAATTTTGTAAGTTACTGGATCTAAACAAATATGGGCATAGTTATCAGACTAAAATTAAAGTTAGGCATACTTAGCGGACTAAAATGATACTTTTCCCTAATTAAAATTGCAAAATTAATTAAATTTATTATGTTAATTGGATGCACATATTTACGATCATCCTTTAATTGAAAATTACGAACCTGTGTTTTCATTGTATAACTTATCATATGATATTAGATATCATGGATTATTGTGTTACATGGATGTATATTACATGGAATATATGGATGGATGATCACGAAAACTATGACCTTTTGTATGTTTATGTTTATGATTGGAATGTTATGTTCTCCCTCTTCTTTTCAGTCTTAGAATAATTGCTATCTCCCTCGTAATGTAGTCCCCACGACTTCTGATCGAGGTGTCTTTTTAAATTGTAATGAGAGTAGTACAGAAAATTTTGGTGAGGTTTTTATTGTAGGCAAGCCCATGGAGGAGAAGGTCCACGGAGGAGGAGACCCACAAAGAAGGCGACCCATGGAGATATTACAAGACCCATCTATATGTTGATGCATAAAATATTTTGTAATAGCATGCGATGATTTATCTATTGCTTTAGCATTTAATATTATGCATGCAACCCAATTTTTGTCATGAGGTCTCGGTCAAACTACTCAAATTAACTCTCACTTGGTTGGACTAAGCTACAGTGTAAGGGCCCAAAATGGACTTGGATCATAATGATTTGATCTGTCCAAGGTTTTCATCCACAATAATGAGGTGAGGAAGCTGCCACTACCCAAGTGTGGTCTCACGAGTCGCGCCACATTTGAACTAGAGGCAAACTGCACCATTATTATGAACAAAGGAACACGCTCACTGTTTCCTTGTCTCACGTGTCATCGGGGGTGATAGTTGAGGTGTGATTTGACTGATTGGTTGAGCCCCCAACACTGATTAAATATTGAGCCCATAAATGGAATTTCGATTTGTTGTCTTCCATCCATAAAAATATCATGAGGAAGTTACCACTATCTAAATGTGGCTTCACGAGTCATAGCACATTTGGAATAGAAGGCAAGGTGCATTATTGTTATGAACAAAGGAATACGCTCATTGTTTTCCTATCTCATGAATCGTGGGGAGCAACAATTGAGGTATGATTTGGTTGATGTATCGGACTTAACACCGAGTAGTATGATTCGCTTGGAGTCCTCAGGATCATGTGAAGGGGTGAGGCAAAATATCTTGGCAATCTCATGGAATGGCAATGCATCGGTTGCATCCCACAAGGCTTTTTCTATGTGAATCGTAAAAGTGGGGTATGGTAAATTGTTCTTGTGGATCCCAAGCCCACTAGAAAAGGATTTTTCGAAACTCCACTTAAGAGTGGTGGGATTTTGTAGAAATAGTGGGAGAATTTAATGACTAAAAGACCGAGCCTTAACTCAACATAATATTGCAATAATCTACGTATTTTCTGATTTAGAAAGCAAGTCCTGGATACCGTTTTTCAAATTTTTCTTTATTTTTGGAATTTATTTAGTGGAACACAATCAATAAAATTGACTGAAAAAATCAGAGGATTGTCCTTGATTTTCGAACCTGGGCTTGTGTTGTGGAAAAGCCACTTCCTTCGAATTTGCGAAAGCAGTTCTTGCTTAAGAAATGTTTGTCATTTAGGATTAAGGCATAAAGACAATGGCAAGGTCCGCAGCGTCATACTTGCTTCTGTCATCTATGAGCGGTATGGTAGTCTGGACGTTGTTTGTTCAATAAATGCTCCACATAAATCAAATTTATGCGGCACCAAACTAGCATATTGGATATGCCGCAATGGAAGCATTTTTTAAGCCTAGATGACTAAAGGTCATCTGTACACAAATATTGGGCTAAGTTGTAATCCATTGTGGAGAAGCTCTAAGACCCAAATATTGTCTTAAAAGGAGATGTACATTGACGTAATCTTTTAGGTCCCATCAACCCTCCTTCGACATATTTATCATAAATTCTAAATGGGCTTGAGAAGACCATTTCGTGGGTTAGTAAAAATGGTTGGACCAATACGAGGTGGCGATTGAAGCCCTCGATAGTGGATTTGGAGGCTTCTTCTATCTCAAGAGCGAAAGGCAAGGGTGTCGGATGCTGAATGAGAAAGAATGATGAATTAAAGTCAGACGTTGCAAGCTCCTTGAGCGCTAATGTGGCCTTAATGGGCAGAGGTAAAAGGAAAATGGAATAATGGTTCGACAGTCAAAATTCACTTATGATATTTGCATAAAATTACCAAAGGGCATTAGAAGAGGGAGTATCGTGAACTCCTATTCACCTAAACTATGGCATTTGTTGAGCAAACATGATTACTATTCATATTCTCAAGTGTTAGACACTTGCTCTCGAACGCATTTCTGCAAATAGTTTGCAGAAATAAAAATGAATAGAACGCTAAAACAAGTAGTATTAAAGCTAAGGAATGGCTAGGCCATTACTGCAAAAGCAATAAGACTAAATAAACTTAGCTATTAGTATTCATGTTAAAAAAAATATACAATTATGTAACCCAGTGTGATCAACTCATTAGTCAATTATTGGACAAATTAGACTATAAACTTGATCAATAAAAGATTCTTTTGAGTCTGCTGAGCTATTAAATTGTTGTACTACATAATTGGATTATGCGCGCTGAAAAAACAGATGACTAATATGGATTGTCAAGAACATAACTTACTGAGAATGGAATGCATGAGTTGGGCCATATCCCTCTAGTTAGGTTGAGTAGGTTGGTAGATTCAACGAGTCTAGTAATAGATGATTTGAGTTTACTATCTTATAAATCCTTTCTGAGAAGGAATAGAGCCATGAAAGCACTTTGTTGTACAAAGAATGGTTGTAAAAAATGTATATTGGATTCTACCCAAAAATAGAGATTTGTAAGTTACTAAATACACAAATACCAGTAGAGGGTTCAAAAGTCTAAGGACTTGAGGTGGAGAACTTTTGGAAAGTGCGGAAAATTAGACTTGAGGTGGAGAACCAAACTAGTCATGGAGATAAACCCCTCGATGGGATTCAGGTGATGCGTATTTAGTTGCACTTCTTGAAACGTTCAAAAATGAGATTGGAATTCGCATTCAGTGAATTTCCTTCAAAAGAGACCATGCTGAACTATCTCTAGTAAGGAAGAAATCGAACCTCGATTAGATATAGTTCAATTGGTTCTTTATTGAATTAGTTGGTCCGTCTGGATGTGGACTTTCGAGAAACAATCAAGTTGTAAACATGATGTTTTCTTAAGGTCATAATCCAAACACCATATTTGATATGGATTTCCAAAGCTGTGACCTACAAAAATCTTGATTATGAGAAATGGTCTTGCATACATCAAAGGACTAGTGGGAGAAAAGTTAAACTCAAAGTCTGATTTATTCACGTACGTTATGGAATAATGCAAACATCATTTGTAATCGAAATTTTAACTGAACATGTCTAAGTTCCCCAAAGGACGATCAGAAAACTCCGGTTACCCTATAGGTACGAGTTTCTGAAACCGGACATGGAGAAGTGATGTAGGACATCAATCTAGATAAGTGGCTTGGAGCCGAAAAATCCACTATGAGGTTCAAACTAGAGTTTGAATGCCCTACATACTTGTTTTGACAAGTTCATAAGGTACATAACATGGTAAAAAACAAGGTGGAAGGTCAATGGGAGCTTAATTGTGTTCCAAGTGTTTTAGATATTAAAAATATCTCGATCATTTAAAATGATAAAAAGATGTTCTCGAAGTTGAAAGCACAAAAATTGTTCATAAAATTTTCCATAGTAGGAATTGGATTCCTGTCTAGGGATAAGCTGTTCAAGATTCAGTCGTGGTAGACCCATGAGGAGCTTAGATGTTTGACATCCCCTACGTCTTTGCTGTAAGCAGCTTGGAATGCCGTTCAGTGCACTGAACCCGATGTTGCTTATGTTCTTTGAGCATAATAATGGATATCGAGTATGTACCAACGAGGCAACAAACAACTGTGGAGGGGCTATCTTTAATACCTAAATAAGGATTAAAGAAGAGCCCTCACCACATTAATGGAGAGTTGATTTTGGAAGGCTATAATGATAGTAGCTTGCAGGATCCTATGAAATAATATTTAACCTCAAAACAAACGAACATTCGAGATTTATGATAATATGTTAACATTCAAGGTGTTCCAAGTGATATACCACAAGGAACCTTATCAAGAAAAATTGAATGTATGACAAACTTTAAAAGTTATATTGGAAAACGATTAGGAATGAAAAACGACGCTCGGTTATTGGGTGTGCTACCTAGCATAGCCGCACTAGTAATCACATTGGAGGATGACAATTGGGCTATGGCACAAGGTAAAAGGCCCGAGATCTCATCACAGGTCCAAAGAAAAATCTTGGACACTGTTATCTGCTTGGAGCGATGATAGGAATATGTAACGTGCGGTTGGACCGTAGGACATTGACAAAAATAAAAAATAAACCCATAAGCACTAGCCTATATCGCAGATTGCTCATAATCAGATTAATTTGAAAACATGTGTAATTAATTTTAAGGTCAAGTGGGAGATTATTGGAATCGATGACCAAAAGCCAAATAGATTGGAGGGTTTGAGACCCATTCATCAATCTTTATTTAAGCCATGTCGTCCCGAAGAATATGGTAATTATTCGTCTTTGGCACACATATTTGTTGTGCTTACAAAATTTTGCCAAACAGTGCTTTGACGTCACAATAGATGCCCACAGACCACTTTAACAACCGTGCAATTGTCGGACTGCACATTGGATGGCGGTCATGAAACCAACTACCAAGGGTAGGGTCTGAAATATTCCAAGTTGAAGATCTCAAGACTGGGCATCGAGAGTCCTACTGAGACTTGCATTAACAGTCGAATTCGTTTGATGAGCCTCATGTTTAATCGGTTACAGACGTGGGACGTCTATGTGATCTTAGTGGGTCGATAAGCTAGATGCCGAATCGACTGAACTAACTAACGATGGTCGTCATAGGAAGCCTTGGAGGCTTGGTCGGTATGACTCGAATCCCCAACTTTGATAGTTCGGGAGTAGTCCTCAAACTTAAGGAATCATGGTAGTCACATTCATGTAATGATTATATCTTAGATTTGTGCGAGAAGTGATCGTATCTCAGACATGGTCATCATAAGCTTTGTCTACTGCAGTCAAAGTATATAGTGAGGACAGTGAGTTCCAAGAAGAGGATGCATCCCCTGTCAAAACATGATACAGGTATCTCCTATGCACTTGGAGAAACATTTACGCTCTACAAACGTGTGGCCACAGTCATTGGTCGAATAGGAAAAAGAGGTTCCTATGCTGAGCAATTTGGCGTAACGTGAACTTAAGTATTAAACATAGAAGCTTAGTCCAGGATGGGAGTCGACACCCAATTGTATGCCCTAGACTAAGACGGGAAAATGGTACACAGAAGGACTGTCCCATTTGGATTCGAGAGCCTAAAAGCTTACATGGATATTCGCATAGTCTCTAGTGCCACGGACCATTACTTGACGGGCTTTCTTAATCGAGGGTGGATCAAGAATTATAAATTCAATTGGATTTTAATTAATAAAAGTATTTGACACTAGTCCAAGTCTAGCTGAAAGGTGAACCTAAAGAGTCAAACGCAAATCACCGAGAAGGGACGAGAGATTAATTGAGAATCAATTCTATAAGTAATTGGATTACTTAAAAATGAGAGGGATCCATTGGATGGAGAAGCCCAAGAATAAATTAATAGGATTAATTTATACTGGGCATGCCCTTATTAATTAATAAGTCCTTATTATTTAATTAGTTGGACTTATTAATTAATAAAGGCTTATTCAGGTCATACATTTAATTGGATTATTTATATGATGGACTTTATTAAGTCGGCTTTAATTGTATTGGATTTAATTCAGATTAATTGGGCTTTATACTTTAATTAATTAAAATCGGCCCAAGCCCCATAATTAAGTTGGTAGAAATGATTAGAAAAGAAAATCATTACTAACAAATTCAGTTTTGGAATAAAGGATTTTATTACTTTATGGATGGTTAAATAAATCTAGACATATTTTAATGCATCCATACAAGTTATATATATGTCAATTAGTTATGTGCATTAACTAATGAATGAATACCTAATACAAAAAATAATTTCCAACACCCTAAGAACCACTCTCGGCCACCCCTCTCTAGAACACACTAGGTGTTGTTCTTTCTACCTAATTTTTTTTGAGCAAAGAAAATTGAGGGATCCCAATTCCGGTGTGGTGTGGACGCAACTTTAGAGGGTTTCTAAGTTAAAATCTTGTGTGAACAGACTAAATGAAGGAGGTTCAAAACAAATCAAATCAAAGAGGTAATTTTGATTTATAATTTATGTACCTCTCGTATTTCGTTCACCATTAGCTCTGTTAATTTTATTGTTGCTTATTATTAACTACATTGAACGCTTGAAAACTCCAAGGTTACACCCCTTGAAATTATGATTTTATTACATTTCATTTTTAATTTACGTATTTTATTATTATCGCTTCCGCTTGTCTGTTCCCGAGGCCGGTCCACTCGCATTTCGCGGTGCTTTCAGTACACTTCGTTCTCATAGTCTCGGACAATCCTCAGGCTATGCAGCCAATCAAAGTAATTGGTTCCATGAAATTTGTTGGTTTCTAATATCAGAGTTAATGGATTCTTAGAAATGATCAACATAAAATGTAAAAGCAGATAATTTGCAAATGATTATAATATTTAATTCAAGTTAAATACTTGAACTTTAGTTATTAACTCTCCCGCTATTTCTACAAAAGTCCATCACTCTCAAATGCAGTTTCAGAAAACCATTTCGTAGTGAGCTTGAAGTCATAAGAGAAATTCTCCATGTCCCCCTTTTAAGATTTACACGAAAAATAACCTTGTCGGAGGTATCCAATGCCATCTCGTGCAACAAGATCCTCAAGATATTTTGCCTTGTCTCTTCATGTGATTTCAAAGACGCCAAGCAAATCATGTTACTCGGCATTAGACCCAACTCATCAACTAAATCATAGCGCAAACTATCGCTCCCACAACTCGTGAGACTGGGAAACAGACATGTATTCACTTTGTTTACAATAATAGTGCAACTTTATTTTAGTACAAATGTGCCCCGACTCGTGAGACCACACATAGATAAAAGCAGCTTCCTCACTGCATTTCTGTGAATCGAAGGCATGGAAAAACAACCCTTTGTTTAAATTTCATTTTAGGGTCTAACATTTAACTTTGTCTAACCAAGCAAGATTTATTTAATAGATTTTAACCAAGATCTCATCCCCTACTTAATATTTTGCATGGTCAATATTCAAAATAATTAAAGCAGTAAGTAAAAGGCATAGCACGCAAAATAAAGCCTAGTGTGCCCTATTGGAAGATCAGAAGCCCAAGAACCTAAGCGACACACTGAGCTTAAAGGAAGCGGATCAGCTCGGGAACTCGAAGAAAGCATGGAATACGGAAAATTAAAGCAATAACGTAACAAAAATCAAATCAAAGAGGTGCACCCTTTGATCATTCTCGAGCGTTCGGTGCAATTAAACTGCAGAAACCATATAAATAATAGATGTGTTACAATAAAGTGGCAAAGGATAAATCAATTGAACAAAATATTAAGCACAAAAAATAGCTTTTCTTCAATTTCTGTTCGGCTACTCGCATTGCCTCCTCTCCTTCTCCGGATTTATTCACTTAGAGGGATCAAGTGTAGAATCCCTCCGAAGTTAGTTCACACCACACCAAGGGCAGATGGATTAAATCTTCTTGCAAGAAAGCATTAGATCAGGTGGACAAAATCAAAACCATTTTGCATTATCGATTAGTGTAAACGATTTCTTTTTGTTCTCAAGTTGAATCTAATTCAAGAAGAACTCAAAAACCAAGATGAAAGGCTGAAAATTGCATGGCTCATGTGTGGAGAGAGAGTTTGACATAGTGTTATAGTGTGTTTAAAAGACCTAGTCTTTTTAAACTTCCATACACTTGATATTTGGATCGAACTTGTTTTAATTTGTCCAACAAATTGAATCAAGCCCAATAATTATCTATTGGGTTAATTATTTAATCCAATTCAATAAAATATCCTATAGAACACAAACGTGAATATTTAATCCAATTAAATCATACAGACCAAATATGCTCAATTAACAAATTTAATTTATTAATCAAATCTAACAACTAATTAGTCCAACTAACTAATTTAAGCCAATCTCCACTAATTAAGGAATTCAATCCACAAATTACTTAGCTCAAGCCTATTTTTAATTTAATCTAATTAATTTAAAAGGCATAAGCCCACAGTTTAATTAGTATAATCAATTAAATTCTGGGGCATCAATTTAATTAATTATCCCAAATAAATGATCCAATTAATTATTTTTTTTCTCCATGAATTAATTTAATCCAATTAAATTAATTTATTTTTCTTTCAAAATTAATTTCAGATTAATTCCGTCACTTTCACAATAATTTGTGTATGACTCTTTAAGTTCATACTCAGCTAGACTTGGGCTTGTGACAAGCAAAATTAATCATATCTAATTTAGTTAACTATTTTCGATTATCCCATAACCAAAAATGACCATCACCGTAGGTGGCCATTTCGCAGCATTCATAGCTCTAGAGATTAGGTGAGACTACGTATCGAGTCTACTGAGACTTGCATTAAGAAACTCATTCATTTGATGAGTTTCGTGTTTTATCGGCAAGAAACGAGGGATGTCTATGCTATCATAATGGGTTGATTAGCTAAGTGTCAAATCGACTGAACTAACCCGTCCAAATCGTCATATGGAAGTCTTGGAGGCGTGGTCAACATGAATTGAGTCCCCGGCTCTGATAGTATGGGAGAAGTCCTCAAACTTGAGGAATCACAACAGTCACGTGGACGTGATGACTGTATCTTAGATTTGAGCGAAAGGTGATCGTGTCTCAGATATGATCATCATAAGCCTTGTCTAGTACAGTCGAAGTATGTAGCAAGGACGGTGGCTTCCAAGAAGAAGATCCATCCCCTGTCAAGACGTGACAGAGGTATCTCTAAGGCACTTGGAGATGCATCTACGCTCTATAAAGTTGTGGTCACAATCATTGGTCAAATAGAAAAAACAGGTTGCTATGTCGAGCAATTTGGCATAATGCGATCTCAAATATTAAGTATAGACACCTAGTGCGAGGATGAAAACCGACGACCAATTCCATGCCCTAGACTAAGGCCGGGAGATGGTAGACGGAAGGACTGTATCCGTATAGACCCGGGAACCTAAAAGTTCACATCGATTTTCACCTAGTCTCTAGTGCCGTGCATTGTTGCTAGACGACCACCCTTGATGACGAATTTTTTTAATCAAGGATTGATTGAGAATTATTAATTAAATTTAATTTAATTAATAATAGTGTTTGACACTAGCCTATGTTTAGCTGAAAGGTTGATCTAAAGAGTCACACACAAATCACCAAGAACGGACCCCCCCGTGATAATAGAATCAATTGAGAATCAATTCCATATGTAATTGGATTTCTTATATGTGAGAGGGAAAAAATTCAGAGACCCCCCCCTGTGATAATAGAATGTTCAAAAAGCCCCCTATGAAATTTAAAGTATCAAATATCTGCCCTGTGATATAAAATATAGTTTAAAATAACCGCTCCGTACAAAATTTGTGCCACACGCACTTTGACTGCAATTTTTCAATGAAAGTACCTTTTTTTTTTTATGTTTTTGCCCTTCTCTCACAATTAATATCTAATATTATATATATGTATTAATAATAAAATATATATCTTTCTAATGATTATTTAATTAAATATTATATATTTTATTAATAATAAAATATTATTTGAATTAAATTATAAAAAAAACTGTAAAGGCGGCGGTTCGCCGCTGCTGCTGCTGAAGAGGAGGGCACCTCCTCATCCCTGGGCGACGGCCGTAGCCCATATCTTTGAAGGCGATGCGGTCGCCTCGCTAGAGGGTGATCGCATCGCCCTCCAAATACCCCCTAAAGCTTCTTTGAAATTCAATTGGTAGTAGGTAATAAAAGCAGGGAAAGGGAGATACACAAATGAACACTTGAATATACAACTGATATCGACATAAACAGTACACATTTGTTTTATAAGTTATAATTATATATATGATAAATATGTTTTAATAGTATAGATTATACTTATTATAAATTAAAATAATTATATATTAATAAGTTTAGTTTGTCTAGTTGACTAGAAGGGGTATTTTAGTCATTATTTTTAAAAAAATAGGCTCAAATTGACCAGGGGGCGATGTGATTATTTATTCATAACAGTGGGTGATTTTTGATATTAAAAATTTCATAAGGGGATTGTTATTTATTACAGGGGGACAAAATAGATTTAACCCTATGTGAGATTGATTTATTGGATGGATAAGCCCAAGGATAAATTAATTGGATTAATTTTATTGGGCTTGCTCTTATTATTTATTAAGTTGGAGTTATTATTTAATAAAAGGGTTATTGGGATTATATATTTAATTGGATTAAATATATGATGGACTTAATTAAGTGGGCTTTAATTCAATTGGATTTATTAATTGGGCCTTGTATTTTAATTAATTAAAATCGGCCCAAACCCATTAATTAAGTTGATGAAAATTGTTAGAAAACAAAATTATTGACTAACAAATTCACTTTAAAAAGTGTCATGTTAGTCATCCATTATTTGGATTCAAGGATTTTATTAATTTATGGATGGTTAAATGAACCTAGACATATTTTACACAATACACAAAATAATTTCCTACACCCTAACTCCACCTATCAGCCGCCCCTCTTGAATGCACACTGGGTGTGCATTTTTCTCCCTAATTTTCATCTAACAAAGAGAATTTAGGAATTCCGATTCCGTTGTTGGTGTTGACGCAATTTTAGAGGGTTTCTACATTAAAGCGTTAGGTGAATGAATCAAACGAAGGAGGTGCGAAATAAATCAAAGAGGAAATTTTGATTTAAAGTTTTTGAACCTATTTTTTTCATTCAACAATAGCTCTATTAAATTTATTATTATCGTTTATTATTATTAGCTACATCGTACGCTCGAAAACTCCGAAGGTACATTCCTTGAAATTATTATTTTATTGCATTTCCATTTTAATTTATACATTTTGTTATTGCCGCTTCCGCTTGTGCGTTCCCCAGCTGATCCACTCGCACCTCGTGGTGCCTTTCATGAACGTGACTGCCTTCCCTTATTACCGAAATTGGGAATTTCAGTAATACCAACCAAGCCCTCAAGTCTTCCTTATGAAAATTTTAGCAAGTCAGTTTAGTGGGTCGACTACATTGCCCGCTAACCCACTAAAATTGCGTCTCCCGCTGATGAAACTGTTAGAAGAGGTGACCAAAAGTCAATTCGATTGGCGGTTATTAGACCATTCAAGCAATTTTTATTTAAGCAATATTATCCCGATGAATATGATAAAGTATTCGTCTTTGGCACATGTGTCCATTATGCCTACCAAATTACGTTAAGTACTACTTTCACATCACAACAGATGCCTACGGACCACTTAATAACCGATGTAGTTGTGTTGCGCATTGGAAGACGACTATTAAACAAACTTCTGAGGTTTGGTCTGGAAAATTCCAAGTTAAGAACCTCGAGACTGGGCATTGAGAGTCCTATTGAGATTTGCACTAAGTATTCCATTTATTAGATGAGTGTCGTTTCGTCGACGACAGACGTTGGATGTTTATGTAATTTCGGTAGGTTAGTTGACAAGATGGTCAACTGACTGAACTGACTCATAGGGATCGTCATATGGAAGCCTTGGAGGCTTGGTCGGTATGACTTGAGTTTCCAACTCCGATAGTACAAGAATAGTCCTCACACTTGAGGAATCACGACAGTCACGTACATACAATGACTGTATCTTGGATCTGTGAGAGAGGTGACTCTGTCACAGACATGATCATCACAGGTCTTGTCCAGTGCAGTCGGAGTATGTAACGAGGATGGTGAGTTCCAAGGAGAGTATCCGTCCCCTATCAGTATGTGACAAAGGTATCTCCTATGCACTTGGAGATGCGTTCTCGCTCTATGAATCTATGGCCACAGTCGTTGATCAAATAGGAAAAGGAGGTTCCTATGTCCAAAAACTTGGCGTAACATAGTCTCAAGTATTAAGCATAGATGTCTAGTCCAAAATGGGAAGCAACACGTAATTTCATACCCTAGACTAAGATTGGGTGACGGTAGACGAAAGAACCTATACCCGCATATGGATTCGAGAGCCTCAATGTTCACATAAAAATTCACCTAGTCTCTAGTGTCATGAACCATTGCTAGACGGAATTTCTTGATTAAGAGTTAATTAAGAAATATTAATTAAATTAGATTAAATTAATAATAGTGTTGGACACTAGCCCATGTCTAGCTGAAAGGTGAACCTAAAGAGTCACACACAAATCACCTAGAAAGAGCAAGAAATTAATTTGAAATTAAATCAATAGAATATAAGTAATTGAATTACTCACACATGGGGTCCATTGGACGGATAGCCCAATTTTAAACTAATTGGATTAATTTAAATTGGACTTATCTTTATTTAATTAATTTGAGTATTTAATTGGATGAAATACCTAGTGGACTCAATTAAATGAATTTTTATTAAATTGGATTTAATTAAAATTCATTGCGCCTTGAATTTATTTTACATAAATCGGTCCAATGATTAAGGCCCACTCGCAAAACTGATGGTGGGAAAGTTGACAAAAAAGTTGCATTTTTGGAAAGTGCTAGCATGGTCATATTTAGACTCTTCTCTATATGGAATGGATTGAAGAGTTACCTTATAGTTAATATAATTTATCTAGACACATTCTTGTCTGGTATCAAGGAGAAGCGATGTAAGACATCAATCTGGATAAATGGCTTGGAGCCATAAAATTCATTATGGAGTTCAAACTAGTTCTGAACGTTCTGTATCTAGGATACCTGTTTTGACAAGTTCATTAGGTACATGACTCAGTCAAAAACGAGGTAGAAGGTCAGTAGAAGCTCAATAGTGTTCCTAGTGTTTTAGATTTTAAAAACATCTTTGATCATTTAGAATGATAAAAAGATGTTGTGGGACTCTAAAATAGGAATATTGTTCATAAAAATCTCCATAGAGGAATTGGATTCCTATCTAGGGATAAGCTATCGAAGATTCTATCGTAGTGGACTGGTGAGGAGCTGAGATGTTTGGCATCCCCTACGTCTTTGCTGTAAGTAGCATGGGAATGTTGTTCGATGCACTGAGCCCAATGTTGCTTATATTTTTTAAGCATAACAATGGATATCAAGTGTCCACCAACGAGACAATAGAAAACTATTGAAGGGTTATCTTTAATTCCTGAATAAGGTATTAAAGAAGAGCTTTTGAAACACATTAATAGAGAGTTAATTCTGAAAGGCTATACCGATAATACCTTCCAGCATCATATAAACAATGCTTAATCTCAAGACAAGCTACATTCAAGCTTTATGATAATGTGGTAATATTGGAAAGGTTCCAAGTGGAAGACCACAAAGAACTTCGTCATGGAAAATTGAATGTATGGCAACTTTAAAAGTTATATTGGAAAAACGGTTAGAATTGGAAAACAAAATCCGATGTTGGATGTGCTACCTAGCATAGAAGCGTAAGTAGTCATATTGCGAATGACAACCAGGCTATTACACAAGGTAAAAAGGCGCGAGATCTCATCACAGGTCCAAGAAAAAATTTTAGACACCATCATCTCTTTAGAGCGATGATAGGAAGATATAATATGTAGTTGGATCACAGGACATTGACAAAAACTATAGTACACCCATAACACCGAGCTGGTATCGCAGAATGCTCATGATCAGAATAATCTGGAAACATGAATAATTGGCTTTAAGGTCAAGTGGGAGATTTTGTTTGAATAGGTGACCAAAACCAATTAGATTGGCGGTTTTGAGAACCATTCAAGTAATGTGTAGTTAAGCACTATTGTCCTGATGAATATGATAAGTATTCATCTTCAGCGCATGTGTCTGTTTTGCTTACCAAATTACGTTAAGAATTGCTTTCATGTCACAACAAATGCCCACAGACCACTTAAAAACCCATGTAGTTAGATTTCACATTGGATGGCGTTTATAAAACCAATTTCTGAGGGTTGGTCTGAAACATTCCAAGTCGCGGACCTCAAGACTGTGCATCAAGAGTCCTACTGCGACTTGCACTGAGTATTACATTCATTGGATGACTGTCGCATTTCATCGGCGACACACGTTAGACGTCCAGGCAATTTTAGTGGGTTAGTTGAAAAGGTGCTCAACGGACTGCACTGACTCATGGAATCGTCATATGGAAGCCTTAGAGGCTTGGTCAGTATGAGTTGAGTCCCCGGATCCAATAGTACGGGGAGTTGTCATAAAACTTAAGGAATTATGGCAGTCACATACATACGATGATTGTATCTTGGATCTGTGCGAGAGGTGATTGTGTCACATAGATGATCATCATAAGCCTTGTCTAACGCAGTTGGGGTATGTAGCAAGGACGGTGAGTTCCAAGAAGAGGATTCGTCCCCAGTTAGTATGTAACAGAGGTATCTCCTATGCACTTAGAGATGCGTTCACGCTCTATGAATCTGTGGCCACAATCGTTGATCGAATAGGAAAAGGAGGTTCCTATATTGAGACATTTGGTGTAATGCGATCTCAAATAGTAAGCATAGATTCCTAGTCTCGGATGAGAGCCGACACTTAATTCCATGCCCTGGACTAAGGATGGGAGACGGTAGACGGAAGGACCATACTCGTATGGACTTAGGAGCCTAAATGTTCTCACAAAAATTCACCTAGTCTCTAATGCCATGAACTGTTGCTGGACGGCTACCCATGGTGATGAGCTTTCTTGATTAAGGGTTAACCAAGAAATATTAATTAAATTAGATTTAATTAATAATTGTGTTGGACACTACCCAAGAAAGAATTAATTTGGATTACTGACACATGGGGACCATTGGATGGAAAACCCAGGTGTAAATTAATTTAATTAATTTAAATTGGGTTTGTCTTTATTTAATTAATGAATTGGATTCCAAAAATTAATAAGAGACAATTTGAGCTTGAGTATTTAATTGGATTAAATAACTAATGGCTTCAATTATATGAATCTATTAAATTGGATTTAATCAAAATTCATTGAGCCTTGAATTTATTTTACATAAAATCGGCCCAATGATTACGGCCAAGTAGAAAAATTGATGGAGGGAAAAGTTGACCAAATAATTGCATTTTTAGAAAGTGCTAACTTGGTCATATTTAGACTCTTTACTATTCGGAATAGATTGAAGAGTTACCTTTAGTTAATAGAATGTATCTAGGTCTATAAATATATTTTGTGTATGATTATTAGGGTAATAATTCATTACACAATACTGTTAGAATTGGTGACTAGAAAAGCCAATTGGATTGGCAGTTTTCGGAACAATTTTACAATCTTTATGAATGTGATATTATCTTGATGAGTGTAGTAAGCATTCATTTGTCACACCATATGTTTGTTGTGCTTACTATTGACATGGAACGGTGTTTACAGATCACAACAAATGCCCACAGACCAACTGAATAACCCATGTAATTGGACTGCACATTGGATGTCAGCTATGAAACTAACTTCTCAGGGTTGGTTTGAAACGTTTCAAGTCGAGTACCTCGTCAGATATGGGATGTCTATGCAATTTAAGTGTTGCATTCATTAGGTGAGTGCCGTGTTTCATTGGCAACAGATATGGGATGTCTATGCAATTTAAGTGGATTAGTTGATGAGGTTGTTAGCTGATTGTACTTACTCACGGGAATCATCATATAGAAGCCTTAGAGGCTTGGTTGGAATGACTTAAATTCTCGGCTCCGATAGTACAAGATTAGTCCTTGAACTTGAGGAATCATGGCAGTTGCATGCATATTATGGGTAAATCTTGGATCTAGCGAGATATGACTGTGTCTTTGATGTGGTCATTATAAGCTTTGCCCAATGTAGTCGAATTATGTATTATGGATAGTGGATTTCAAGATTGAATCCATAGTCCCTAAGTCTATGGCCATAGCGATTGGTTGAATAGAAAATGGTTTTCCTAGTCGATGAATAGAATAGACGCATCTCAAGTATTCAACATAGTTTCCTAATCCAGGATGGGAACCGACGCCAATTCCATGCCCTAGACTAAGGCCGGGAGATGATCTATGGAAGGACAGTACCTATATGGAACTCGAGAGTCTAAATGTTCACGCCAAAATTCACCTAATCTCTAATGCCATGGACCATTGCTAGACGACTCATTGGTGATGGACGTTTCTGATTAATGGTTAACTAGAAATAATTAATTTAATTTAATTTAATAAATTTATTTATTTTGGCGCATTGCCCAAGTCTTGGTGCGGTCAAATCAATATGGAATTGGTGGAATTAATTCGAGAAGAAATGATTTAATTGGATTTAATTAATTTAAGGAGGATATAAATGATTGAATCATTTATTTAATAGTCCATTTGATGAATGACTCAAGAATTAATTAATTGGATTAATTAATTTTGGGATTAACTCTTAGAATAGGTGACCAAAAAGTCAATTGGATTGGCCTTTATGTAATATGTTTTGACAATTTCGGTGTAATTGTAACATTGTTTATGCATAAAGTGAGTATTCATTATCTGACAATTGTATTTGTTGTGCTCGCGGATTATGTTTATAGGCTTTACATCACAACAAAGCCCACAAACCGAATTGTACTACTTGTGTACTTGGGCTGCGCATTGGATGGTGGCCATGAAACCAACTTCTAAAGGTTAGGTTTGAAACGCTCCAAGTCAAGGACCTCGAGACTGGGCATTGAGGGTCCTATTGAGACTTGCACTAAAATTACATTCATTGGATAAGTGTCGTGTTTCATCAACGACAAACATTGGACATCTATGCAATATTAGTGGGTAGTTGACAAGCAAGTGACATATAGAAGCATTGGAGGCTTGGTCAGTCTGACTAGATCTTCCTGGCTCTGATAGTACGGGATTAGTCCTTAGACTTGAGGAACCATGGCAATTGCATGCATGTGATGGTTGTATCTTGAATTTAACGAAAGATCACCATATCTTGGATATGGTCCTTACAAGTCTTGTTCAGTTCAATGAGAATATGTAGTGAGGAAGGTGAGTTCCAAGATAGAATCAATTACATGTCAGTATATGATAGTTGAGTTTCCTATTCGCTCTAAGATGGTTCGTGCTCTTAGAGTGTGTGGCCATACAATTGGTTCAATAGGGAATGATTTCCTATGTCAAACAATAGAGCAAACGCATCTCGAGTTATCGAGCATAATATTTAGTCCGGGATGGGAACTGACGCCCAATTCCATGCCTTAGACTTAGATCGGGAGACGGATGATGGAAAGACCGTACCCGTGTGGTATTCGGGAGCCTAAATGCTCACGCCAAGATTGACCTAGTCTCTAGTGCCATGGACCGTTGCTAGACGGCTAGCCATGGTGATGAAAATTTTCGATTAATAGTTAATTGAAAATAAATTGAATTTAATTAACCAATGTGTTGGACAGAATCCCGAGTCTAATTGAGGGTGAACCTTAAGAGCCACACACAAATCACTATAATATTAGTGGAATGAATTTGGAATTAATTTTAAGAAGAAATCAAATAATTTAATCGAATTAAATTAATTCGAGGATAATATATATAAATAATTGGATCATTTATTTAGCAATCTATTTGATGGATGACTCAAGAATTAAATAATTTTTAGGCTTAATACCTTTAAATTAATTGAATTAATTTATTAGGTTTGGCTTAATTAATTGATTAGATCAATTAATTAGTATTTGAGCTTAGATTTAATTAATTGAATTAAATGAATCCTTGGATGTAGTTGGGCTAAAATTAATTTAATTAATTATTGTCCAATGGACTTTGGTTCGGCTTGATTCAACTTGATTAAATTGAGCCTAATGCATATTTGAAGTCCAAGCCCTTTTGAGAGTTGGTTTGGAGCAAGTTAAGGAGTTGAAACTCCTCACCATGATAAACATGATGGAAGAGTTATTTCATCAGGACTGGTGGTTATATGCAAGTGGTTGTATAGGTTGCCTTGGAGGCAAATTTAATAGTTATTGAATTTTGAATTCAATTGTATGTAATATACCAAACTACACACGTATTCAATATAACCACCACAATAGCCACGAATTTGCTCTCCATTTTCTCTCAAAAATATTCTCCTCTTTGTTCTATATTAAATTGGATTCAAATTAGAACACAAAAATAATCCAAAATCACTAAATAATAGTGTTGTATTTGGAGTTCTTTTCCTTCTTGTTCTTTATTCTATATAGCAATACAAAAAGAACTATATCTTTTTTATTTTTTGGTGTGGACAACTTAGAGGAATTTTAGTTTGAATTCTAGTTTGAATTCTCAAGTGATTGAAATGGGAGAACATAAAGAGAACAACGCATGTTGTAGTTTCTCTAAAGATACAAAATATAAAGTTTCATATTATGTTTCTATACTTTTTGTTTCATCCTCCAGACACATATCTAGCATGCTTATGTTATTATTATTATGCATTTGACAAACATGAAACTTTTGAGAATTTCAAAGGGAACATCCCTTTGAACCGATTTTAAATTTTTTATTACACACTTCCATCGCATTCCCTGGACATATCAATTCTTTCGGTGGTATCAAAGCCCAGTTCGGTGTTGTAGCTTTAGGATTAACATGTTATTATATGTTGAGCATGAACGTGTTTAATTTGCTTATGGAAAGCAGTTTTATGTATTTGAAGCAGGATTATATGTTTAGAAAATATGGATATCAAAGCATTTATGAAAATTAGATTTTCTGTAAATGCATGATTTTTTTCCAGTTTTTTAATTACAGAAATTCAAAATATTAAAAAACGAAGACTCTAGCCGTTGCTGCCCTGCCGACCGGTCACTGGCCTGACCGCGCGCCCACTGGCATGCATTCCAGCAGGGTGGCAGCGTGCGGGCGTGGGCGGCGTGCAGGTAGGGGTGCTTGCGTGCGCGAGTGGCCAGCAGCAGACTACCGTCTGCTATTTCGAATGGGTGGACCATTTTGTTTCGTTTTTTCGCAAAATTAGATTTTTCTGCTTTCAGAAAATTTTTGAAATTATTAATTTTGGCTAATTTTAATTTTAGTTAAATTAGATTTTTTTAAGATTAAATTGTGCCTTATATTAATTTGAAAATGATTTTCAAACAAACAAAAGAAAATTTGTACATTGGATGTATGGATGATATCCGTGTTTTAATTGCATTGTTTTACTTTCTTAATTTAATTATATTTTATTGTTGTATTTGATAGTGGATATCAATCGTTATAAATACATGGATTATATTTATTTGTTTAACATGTTTATATTTGATGTAAATGTGTTAATTATATTTTATTGGATAAACAATGGGGATGATCATAAAGCTCGTTGGCCGAATGTGTGGTTTATTTTTAACCTTGGAATAATAAGGCTTCCTTTCTCCACCCTTTGGTACACCCTCCAACTTCTGATTGGTGTTTCCATTTTCAGTTGTAATAAGTGTAGTTAGAAATGTGAGGTTATATTTATTTTGAATAAATGTAAGCTTCCAAGGAGATGAAGGCATAGGACTGTTAGACGAAGCTCACGGCGGAAGAAGAACAAAGAGGAAGGCCCATTACAATGATAATCGGTTACTATTTTGTAATAGTCAGGCCACACTCTAGATTGACCATAGACTCAATGGGGGGACTCAGTGGGTCAGTTAGGATTGGCCTTGTGATCATCCAACAGGGGCGTGTTAGGCTTATTTTGCATGTGTTAAATGTTTTAATTTTTGAGTTGTGATGTGTTTGGAATGCGTTTATCGTTAATCATTAAAACTTTGTCATGCAAAATGTTATAATGATGGGGTCTCGATCATAAGAAACATTAACTCTCACTTTGATGGTCCAACTAAATATTAGGCCCAAAAAAAGTTAAATCAAATGATTTGATAATTTCAAGCCTTCTATCCACGAGAATGTAGTGTGGAAGCTACTTCTACCCTTTTGGTGGTCTCACGAGTCGTGGCACATTTGGGAGAAGAAAGCTACACTTTTATTGTGAACAAATGGAATATGCTCCTGCTTCCTTGTCTCACGAGTCGTGGGGGCGGCAGTTGAGATATTCATTTAGCTGATGGGTTGGGCCTAACGTTGAGTAATGTGATTCGCTTGGAGTCCTCGCGATCACATAAAGAGGCGAGGCAAAATATCTTGTGGATCTCATTGGATGAGAATGGTAATGGTTACCTCTCACAAAATATTTTCCTTGTGAATCTGAAAAAGTGAGACATGGAAAATTGTGTTTGTGGATCCCAAGCCCACTAGGAATTGGTTTCTCAAAACCCACTTGAGAGTGATGGGTTTTTGAAGAATTAGTTGGAGCAGTTAATGACTAAAGACCAAGCTTTAACTTGTATTTAATGTTACAATTAAATTTCTGCTTTACATTTTGAATGTAGATGTCTAAGTATTCATTAACCATGATTTTGAAAACAAATAAATTTAATGGAACGAACTACAATGATTGGCTTAGAAATTTGAGGATTGTCCTCGATTTCGAGAACCAGACTTATATTTTGGATAAGTCACTTCCTAAGACCTTGCCGGAGGGGTCCACATCTGAAGAACGTGCGACGTTTGAAAGGTGGCATGAGGACAACCAGAAAGTCCCCGCAACATCGTACTGGCATCAATGACAAACGATATCCAGAAATAGGACGATAGGCATGATGATATTGCGTCGATATTGCTTCGGATGAAAGCTGTTTATGCGGTTCTAGATAGGCATATTAGATATGCCGCCACAAAAGCATTTTTAGACACAAAGATGACTGAGGGATCCTATGTTCAAGAGCACGGGGTCAAGATGCTTTCCCTCGTGGAAAAGCTCGAGGATCTTCAAGTTGGGCTTCATAATGACACGTATATTAACGTGATCCTCCAGTCACTTCCTCCCTCTTACGACCCGTTTGTCATAAAATACGTTGTGAATGGACTTGACAAGACCGTACACGAGTTGATTGACATGTTGGTCCAGTACGAGGCAATGACCAAAAAGTCTGTAACGTCGGTGTCGATCGGGGTGGCTTCAATCTCTTAAGCAAAAGGCAAAGGGGCAGATGCTGGAAGAGGAAGAAGGGTAAGGTAAATTCCGCTGCAAGTGCTCCTGTTGCCCCGATGCGGATGGAAAAGGTAAAGGAAAGGTGGGTTCCAAGTCCATAAGGGCAAATGATATCTGAATGCATTGCCAGGAAAAGGGCTATTGGAAGAGGTAGTGCCCCAAGCTCCTCTCGAGTTTAGGTACATTTGTTATTGAGGTTAACATGATAACTAACTCTACTTCCTCAGTATTGGATACCCTCTGTGGAACTCACATCTGCAATGATTTGCAGGTGTTGGAAAGAAGCAGAAAGCTAAGTAAAGACGAAGTGGTCCTGAAGCTTGGCGATGGCAATGCTGCTGCTGCTGAAGCTGTAAGGATAGTCCGCTTAGCTGTCACTGCTCAAGTTAGGATATAATTGAAAGATTGCTATTATGTACTTAGCATGATCAAGAATATCATTTTCATTTCATTGTTGGACAATGTTGGTTTTGAGTTTATGATCAATAAAAATTGTTTTTGATGAAGAATGGTTATTCACATCTGCTAGGCAAACTTCATAATGGTATTTATATTCTCCAATAGTATGATTTCGTCATGACTACTAAAAACAAACGTAAATTAAAAAATCAATAAAACGCACAGATTTGGCATGTAAGGCTAGGCCACATCTCTCAAGATAGGATTAAAAGGTTGGTAGACATAAAAAGTCTTGAGAAAGACGATTTGGTATCACCTACCAGCCTATAAGTCTTGTCTAAAAGGGAAGATGACTAAGAAGCCTTTTGTAGGACAGAGTACGCTTGCCAAAGGTCGATTGGATTTGATCCATTCAGACGTTTGTGGGACACTGAATACACAAGCCAGAGGTGGATTTTCCTACTTCATAACCTTTGCCGATGATCACTCACGGTATAATTATGTTTACCTATTGAGGTGTAAGTTCGAGGCCTTTGGAAGGTTTAAAGAGTTCAGACTTGAAGTCAAAAACCAAACTGGTCCCAAAATTAAAATCCTTCGGTCGGACTGAGGTAGTGAGTATTTAAGAGTGGAATTCTTAGATTACCTAAAAGGCAATTGAATTCTCTCTCAATGGATTCTTCCTGGAACGCCACAACTTAATGGTGTCTCTGAAAGGAGGAACTGAACCTTGTTGGACATGGTTCTGTCCATGATGAGTTGTATCGAACTACCCTTATCCTTCTGGGGATATGCTCTTGAGACGACAGCCAAGTTGTTAAAAATGGCGCCCTCTAAGACCGTGGCCCAGACGTCATATCAGATATGGCACGGCAAGCCTTCGTTCTACAAGTACTTGAGAGTATAGGGTAGCCGTGAATATGTCAAGAGACTAGTGGGAGACAAACTGGACTCAAGGTCCAGTTTGTTCAGGTTCGTGGGTTATCCTAAGAAAACTGTGGGGTATTATTTCTATGATCCCTCAGAGTAAAAGGTTTTTGTCTCGCAAAATGCAGTGTTCTTGAAAAAAGATTTTCTAGTGGATACCCAACATAAGGAGTTCCTCCTTGACGAATTCAGTGAGGCAACACCTCAAATGGATGTACTGACATCATCTGCGCGTATAGTTCTCACTGACGATATTCCTGTCCTCTAAAGGTCAACCATATTATCCCAACAGCTTGAGAGGTATGGATTTTTGGGTTTGACTGGTCAATTAGATAATGATCCAAAGACCTATGGAGAAGCGATGTCTGACATCGATTCAGGAAAATGGGTTGAGGCCATGAAATCCGAGATAGACTCTATGAGTTCAAATAAGTTTTGAACATTGTAGACCCACCCAAGGGTGTTAAACCTGTTGGGTGCAAATGGGTCTACAAACGTAAGCTTGGAGTTGACGAAGAGGTTACTACCTTTAAGGACAAGCTTGTAGCGAAAGAGTATACTCAACGACCTGGGGTTGATTTTAAGAAAACCTATTCGCCCGTAGTCATGGCCAAGTCCATTCGGATTATGCTCGTCATAACTGCATGGTATGATTATGGAATATAGCAGATGGACGTGAAAATGATTTTCCTTAATGGGTTCATTGAGGAAGAAATCTATATGGATCAATCGGAGGGTTTCAGATTTGTTGGAGAAGAGCCGAATGTTTGCCACCTCCAGAAGTCTATCTATGGTCTCAGACAAGCTTCCCGAAGCTGGAACATCCGTTTTGATGAGGTCATACGGGGTTATGGTTTCATCAAGAACGACTTTGACTCTTGTGTATACAAGAAGATTAGTGGGAGCTCAGTTGCATTCCTAATGCTTTATGTGGACGGAATCTTGCTCATTGATAATGATGTCAAGATGTTAGGTGACACTAAAGCATGGTTGTCTAACAATTCTTCATGATGGATTTGGGTGAGGCTTCCTACATCTTAGGCATCAAGATTACTCGGGATATATATAAAAGAATGTTAGGAATAACCCAAACCTTGTATGTTGAGAAAGTCTTCAAGAGATTTAAGATGAAAAACTTCAAATGAGGATTCCTTAATATGAGGAATGGGGTTAAGCTGTCTAAGAAGCAGTCTCCTAAGACTGATGAGGAGCTTAGGAAAATGTTGGACATACCCTATGCTTCAGTCGTAGGCAACATACAGTATATTGTGCAGTACATAAGGCCAGATGTCGCTTTTACTTTAAGCATAACGAGCAGATATCAAGCAAGTGCCGGTGATGCTCACTGGACTATAGTCAAGATTATACTTAAGTACCTGAGAAGGACTAAAGATGTGTTCTTGTTTACGGTGGTGGAGAGTTAATTCTGAAAGGCTACAATAATGCTAGCTTCCAATGTGATGAGGATGATGCCAAGTCTCAATCAGGGTTTGTATTCAGGTTGAATGGTGGTCTAGTAGCTTGGAAAAGTTCCAAGAAGGATACCACATCAGATTCCACCATTAAAGCTGAGTACATAGCGTGTTCGGAAGCAACTGAGCAGGCGGTTTGGATGAAAAACTACATCCAAGACTTGCAATGTAGTGCCTAGCATTGTCGAACCAATAGTTATCTTCTGTGATAACAATGGGGCTATTGAACAAGCGAAGGAACCGAGATCTCATCACAGAACCAAGCACATTTTTAGACGCTACCATCTGCCTAGAGAGATGGTGGGAAGAGGTGACGTTCGGATGGACCAACTCACATCAGCAGAAAATATAGCAGATCCATTAACGAAGTCGGTGTCGCAGATTGCTCATGGTCAGCATCTTGGAAAGATGGGTTTGAAAATAATGAGTGATTGGCCTTAAGGTCAAGTAGAAGCTTGTTAGAATAGGTGAACAGAAAGCCAATTGGATTGGCCTTTATGTAATCTGTTCTGACAATTTTGGTGTAATTGTAACAGTATTTGTGAATAAAGTGCGTATTCATTAACTGAAAATTATATTTGTTGTGCTCACTGATTATATTTATTGGCTTAACATTACAACAAAGCCCAAAAACTAAATTGTACAACCTATGTAGTTGGGTCGCACATTGGATGGTGGCCATAAAACCAACTTCTGAAATTAGATTTGAAACATTCCAAGATGAGTACCTCGAGACTGGGCATCGAGAGTCCTATTGAGACTTGCACTAAAATTGCATCTATTGGATGAGTGCTATGTTACATCACCAACAAACGTTGGACGTATATGCAATGTTAGTGGGTGGTTGATAAGGTTATCAACTCGACTGAAGTGGCTCGCAAGAAGTCATCATATGGAAGCCTTGGACGCTTGGTTAGTATGACTAGATTTTCCTAGCTCCAATAGTACGGGATTAGTCCTTGGACATGAGGAACCATGGAAGTTGCATGCATGTGATGGTTGATCTTGGATTTGACGAAAGATGAACGTATCATGGATGTGGTCATTACAAGTCTTGTTCAGTGCAATCAGAACATGCAGTGTGGACGGTGGGTTCCAAGATAGATTCGGTCACTTTTCAGTCAATGACAATCGAGACTCTTATGTAGTCTGAGATGGTTCGTGCTCGTAGAGTCGATGGCCACATCTATTGGTTGAGTAGGGAATCTTTCCTATGTTAACCAATAGAGCGAACATATCTCGAATTATCGAGCATAGTATCTAGTCCAGGATGGGAATCCACGCCCAATTTCATGCCCTAGACATAGATCGGGAGATGGATGATGGAAGGACCGCACCCTTATGGTACTCAAGAGCCTAAATGTTGATGCCAACATTCATTTAGTCTCTAATGCCATGGACCGTTGCTAGACGGCCACCCATGGTGACTAAAATTTCTGATTAATGGTTAATTGATAATAAATTAATTAAATTGAATTTAATTAATCATTGTGTTGGACACAAGCATAAGCCTGACTGAGGGAGAACCTTAAGAGTCACACACAAATCACTAGGGAATTGGTAGAATTAATTTGGAATTAATTCAAGAAGAAATAAATTAATTTAATCGGATTAAATTAATTCAAGGAGACTATATATAAATGATTGGGTCATTTATTTAGCAATCCATTTGATGGATGGCTCAAAAATTAATTAATTGAATTAATTAATTTTTGAACTTAACACCTTTAAATTAATTAGATTAATTTATTAGGTTTGGTAATTAATTGATTGGATCAATTAACTATTATTTGGGCTTATATTAATTTAATTGGATTAAATGAATCCTTGGACTTAATTGGGCTAAAATTTATTTATTTAATTATTGTCCAGTAGATTTTGGTTGGGCTTAATTTAATTTGATTAAATCGAGCCCAGTGCATATATGAAGTCCAAGCTCATTTGAGGGTGGTTGGAGCAAGTTACGATGGAGTTGAAACTTCTTACCATGACGAATATGATGCATCATTATTGCTGGAGGTTATATGCATGTGGTTGTATGGGTAGCCTTGGAGGCAAACTTAGTAAGTATTGAATATTGAATTCAATTGTGTGTAATATACAAAACTACACACAAATGCAACATAACTATCACAAAAGCCACAAATTTGCTCTCCATTTTTTCTAAAAAATGTTCTCCTTTTTGTTGTATATTGAATTGGATTCAAATTAGAACACAAAAGCAATCCAAAAGCACTAAACAATATTATTGTGTTTGTTGTTGTTTTTCTTCTTGTTCTTTGTTCTATCTAGCAATAGAAAAAGAACTATATCTTTTCTATTTTATGGTGTGGACAACTTAGAGGAATTCTACTCTGAATTCTCAAGTGAACAGAGCAGGAGAACATATAGGAAATAATGCACGTTGCAGTGTTTCTTAAGAAACAAAAGGTAATGTTTGATAATATGTTTCTGTACATTTTGTTTCATTCTCTAGCCACATGTCTAGCATGTTTATATGGTTATTATTAAGCTTTTGACAAACACCAAACGCCCAAAAATTTTAAATGGAAGACCCATTTGAACCGGTTTTAAATATTTTATTTCATACTTCCATCGCATTCTCGGGCCATACCGATTCTATCAATAGCACCTTTCAATTAATTGTATTAATTTATTAGGTTTCGTTTAATTAATTGATTGAATCAATTAATTAGAGTTTAGGCTTAGATTTATTAATTGGATTAAATGAATCTTTGGACTTAGTTGGGTTAAAATTAATTTAAATTTTCTAATGGACTTTAGTTGGGCCTAATTTAATTTGATGAAATCATGCTTCATGCGTACTTGAAGTCCAAACCCCTTTGAGACAGGTTGAAACTCCACACCATAAGGAAGATAATGGAATGGTTAATTCATCATGGTTGAAGGTTTAGCATGTGTGTGTATAGGTTGCCTTTGAAGGCAAACTTGGTACTTATTGACTTTTGAATTTAATTGTATGTAATATACAAAACTACACATCTATCATACATAACCAACTAATGAGCCACAGAATTTGCTGAGTTTCTCTCTCAAAAACATTCTCCTTTTTGTTCTATATTGAATTGGATTCAAATTATAACATAAAACAATCCAAAAGCACTAAACAACAGTGTTAGTTTGGAGTTGTTTTTCTTCTTGTTCTTTATTCTACCTAGCAATAGAAAAAGAACTATATATATTCCTTAGTGTGGTATGGACAATTTAGAGGGTTTCTACTTTGGATCATAAAGTGGATGGTAGAGGAGCAAAAAGGGAAACAACGCACTTCGCTGCTCATCTACAGAAACAAAAGGTAATGTTACATGTTTTATTTTTATGCTTTTGTTTCATCCTTTATACTTTTGACTAACACCAAACACCCAGGTTTCAAAGAGAAAACCCCTTCGAATCGTTTTAATGAATTTTTTCATTTATGCTTTTGTCATGTTCCCGGGCCATACTGATTCTTTCAGTGGTATCAGAGCTCGGTTCGATGTTGTGGCTTTAGGATTAGCATGTTATTGTATGTTGAGCATGAACAACATGTTTAATTTGCTTTCGAAAGCATGTTTTATGGCTTTAAAGCATGGTTGTATGTTTAGAAAATATGTATTAATTTTGATTTTAATTTATAGATATCTATGCAGTTTTTGAAAATTGATTTTCTGTAAATGCATGATTTTATTTCAATTTTTAATTGCAGAAATTAAAAAAATATATAAATTGAAAAACAAAACAGTACGGCCGTTGCTGCCCTGCCGGCCGGTGCCTGCATGCCTCTTTATTAAATTCCATCTTTCATTTTTAACCTTGAAATTATAAGGCTTGCTTTCTCCCTCTTTTTGTATTCCCCCCAACTTTTGATTAAGATTTTCAATTTCAGTTGAAATGAGTGTAATTAGTAATGTGAGGTTTCATTTATTTTGAATAAATGTAAGCTTCCAGGGAGATGAAGGCCTAGGCCCATTGGACGGGCTCACGACAGAAGAAGAACAAAGAGAAAGGCCAAATAGAATGATAATGGGTTATTCTTTTCTAATAGTTAGGCCACACCTTAGATTGACCATAGACTCACTACGAGCTCAATGGGTCACTAATTATTGGGCTTGTTATCATCCAATAGGGGTGTGCTAGGTTTGTTTCTGTATGTGGTGTATGTTTTAATATTTAGAGTATGATGTGTTCGGAATGTATTTGTTTATACTGAATGATTAAAACTAATGAATGCAAAATCTTATAATGATGAGGTCTCGGTTGCAACAAACTTAACTCTCACTGAGATGTCCAAGTCAAATATTAGGCCCAAAATGGACTAAAATTCAAATGGTTTGATTAAATCCAAGCCTTCCATCCACAACAATATGGTGTGGATGCTACTTTCACCCATTCGTGGTCTCATGAGTCGTGGCACATTTAGAATTAAAGAAAGCTACAATATTGTTGTGAACCAATGGAATATACAACTGTTTCCCTATCTCACGAGTCGGGGGGGCGGCAGTTGAGATATTCATTTGGTTGATGGGTCGGACCTAACGCTGAGTAGGGTGATTCACTTGGAGTCGGTGATTCATTTGGTTAATTAATTTGATTAAATTTAACAGAACAAACTATAATGATTGTCTGCGAAATCTTAGGATTGTCCTAGATTTTGAGACAGACCTATGTTCTGGATATATCTCTTCGTTAGGCCTTGCCGGAAGGGTCCACATGTGAAGAACGTTTGACGTTCGAAAAGTGGCACGAGGAAAATCCAAAGGTTCCCAGTATCGTACTCGTATGAATGACTAATGACATCTAGAAACAGTACGATAAGCATGATGATGTCCAATCAATAATCCTCCGCATGAGCCAGGTATATGTAGTTCCGGACCGACATACTAGATATACTGTGACAAAAGCATTTTTCGGTGCTAAGATGATTGAAGGATCTTCTGTATAGGAGCATGGGGTTAAGATGTTATCCCTCTTAGAAAAACTCAAGGACCTCAAGGCTAACCCTGAAAAAAGGGATGCACAGTCACGTGATCCTTCAGCCTCTTCCTCCCTCCTTTGACTCGTTTATCGTGAACTCTAAAATAAATATGCTTGAAAAAGACCTTCATGAGTTGATAAACATGTTGGTCTAATATGAGGCAACGATTGTAAAGTCTGTGCCGTTGGTATTGGTACAAGAGGCTTCGACCTCAGAAGCGAAAGACAAAGGGGCCAGATGCTGGTAGAGAAAGAAGGGTGAGACAGAATCAGCTACTGCAAGCGGTTAGAGCGTTCCTGTTGCCCAGCTGGGTATGGGAAAATGGAAGAGGAAGGCGGTTCTACAGTTATAGATTCCAAATGATGTTTACATTAATTTCCATAAAAAATGGAAGAATGAGTGTCCCAAATTCCTCTATAATCAAGGTATAATTTGTTATTGAGCCTTAACATGACTTCTACTACACTTCTTGGGTATTGAATACCAACTGTAAAGCTTACATTTGCAAATAGATTACAGATGGTGAAAAGGAGTAGAGGGTTGAGACAAACGGTCCTGAAGCTTAGCAATGGCAGGGTTGTTGCTACTGTGGTTAAAGGACTAGATTGACTTAGCTATTAGTGACCATGTTAGGATAAAATTTATTGGATATAATTATGTAATCTAGCATGATCAAATTATGTTTTTCCATTGTCGGACAATTAGGATTACATGATTTTGATTAATGATGGTTATTTCATTTGACAAAGAACGGTTATTCTTGTCTGCTAGGTTGTTTACGTATTTATTTAAGCACTATCTCGTAATTGGATTATGAGCGCTGAAAACAAATGGTAAAATGGATAATCAAGATGAAATTACAGAGCAGGCATGCGAAGGTAGGTCACACTTCTCTAGTTAGGTTAAGGAAATTGGTCAATTCAACGAGTCTAGAAATAGACAAGTTGAATCTATAAGCTTGCAAGTTCTTCCTGAGCAAGATGAGGACCGAGAATCACTTTGTAGGAAAAAGTGTTCTTGCCAAAGGTACATTGGATTGGATACAAATAGACATCTATGAGTCATCGAATACACAGAGCCAGAAGGGGGTTCACAAGTCTGGAAACCTTTGGAAGGTTCAAGAATTAGACTTGAAGTGGAGAGCCAAACTGGTTGCAAATTAAATCATTCGATTGGATCAAGGTAATATGTATTTAGTTGGGGTTCTTGAAGTATCTGACGAGAATGGAATTCTCACTCAGTGGAGTTCTTCTTTTAAGTGCCACAATTGAACGGTGACCTTAATAATGGCGGGATACAACCTTGTTAGATTTCGTTCGATTGTTTTTTCACTGAACTACCTTAGCCCATGTGGCATGACAAACCTGTTTCCACAACATACTTTAGTACATGGGATGGTCCTACATACATTAAAGGATTAGTGGAAGGGAAACTAGGTTTGTACATATTTATTTGTTATCCTAAGGAAAATTAGATTTTATTGGATAACATATGTGGGAGTAGCTCCTTGAGGAATCAAGTGGAGAGACACCTCAGTCAAATATATCAAACATCATTTGTAATCGAATTCTTCCACTAACACACTATATTCCAGCCTCCTGAGGGATGACTATATCACCTTAAATAGGTATAAGTTTCTAAGTCTTACCAGTCAATTGGATTATGATCCAAAGACATAAGGAGAAGCGATGTAGGACATCGGTTTGGATGTATGGCTTAGAGCCATGAGATTCGACATGGAGTATAAACTAGGTTTGAAACTTCTTGTATCTGGAATATTTATTTAGACAAGGTCATACAAGGTATAACTCAGGTCGCGAATGAATTGGAAGGTCATTGGGAGATTAGTTGTGTTCCTAGTGTTTTAGGTGTGAACATCTTACTCATTTGGAATATTGTGAACATGTTGCGAAACGCTGAAGCACTAACATTATTCACGCAATTCTCCATAAAAGAATTGGATTTCCTCCCTTATCATACGGCTAAGATTTCCAAGACTCAATTTTCGTGGACTGATGAGGAGCTTAGAAAGAAGTTTGACATCCGCTATAGTTTTTTGTCGTCGACAACATGGGTATATGGTCCGATGTACTAGGCCGAATATTATGTGTGCTTGTGAGCAAAACAAAAGATATCGGGAGTCTATCGAGAAGGCACTGCATAGCAGTCAATATTACTCTTTAGTACCTGAATAAGAATTGAAGAAGTGTTTTTTATGCAAGCCAACGGAGAGTTGATTCTGGAAAGCTAAAGCGATACTTGCTTCCAATTATATGTCAATGGTGACTAGTCTCAATTTGAATGTACATTCAGACTTAATGTTGATGTGGTCGCTTGGAATGATTTCAAGCGGCATGTCACATTGGTTTTCACCATGGAAGTCAAATGTATTGTGACTTTAATAGTTGCTCAGGAAGTGATTTGGATGAAAATCCACATCCAATGGTTGAATTGGAGCCTAGCATGGTCAAGCCAGTAGTTACATGGTAGATATCCACTAGGCTATGGCACAAGCAAAAGCGTTGAGATCTCATCACAGATCCAGGAAATATTCTTAGATGCCATCATCAGTTTGGAACGATGGAAGGAAGAGGTGACGTGCGGTTAGACTGCGTCATTTCAGCAAAAAACTGGTAGATCCAGGAGACCAAGCAGGTATTGCAGATTGCTCACTTAGATAGGTCTGAGAGATATGGGTGATTAGCTTTTTTAAGTCAAGGGGGAGATTGTTAGAATTGGTGGCCAGAAAGCCAATTGAATTGACGATTTTGAGAACCATTATAGCCTCGTCTAGTGTAGTTAGATTATGTATTGAAAATGGTGGACTTCAAGATAGAATCTGTCCCCTATCAGTATATAATGGATATATCTCCTGTGCACTCTAAGATGGTTTAGACTCTCTAAGTCTATGGTCATAGCAATTGATCGAATAGAAATGGTTTCCCTTGTAGATCAACAGAGTAAACACATCTCAAATATTCAACATAGTTGTCTAGTCTAGGATGTGAACCGACGGCCAATTCCATGCCCTAGACTAAGGCCGGAAGATGGTCTAGGAAGGATCGTACCTGTATGGCTCTTGAGTCTAAATGTTCACGCCAACATTCACCTAGTCTCTAGTGCCATGAACCGTTACTAGACGACCACCCATGGTGATGGGCATTTTTAATTAATGGTTAATTGAAAATAATTAAATAATTTATATTTAATTAATTATTTGTGTTGGACACAATGTCCAAGTCTAGCTGAGAGTGAACCTAAAGAGTCATACATAAATCACTATAGAATTGATGGAATTAATTTGAAATTAATTCGAGAAGAAATGAATTAATTTAATTGGATTAAATTAATTCAATGAGAATATATAAATGAATGGATCATTTATTTAATAATTCATTTTATGGATGGCTCAAGAATTAATTAATTGGATTAGTTAATTTTGGGTTTAACACCTTTAAATTATTTGAATTAATTTATTAGGTTTCGCTTAATTAATTGATTAGATCAATTGATTAGAGTTTTGGCTTAGATTTATTTAATTAGATTAAATGAATCATTGGACTTAGTTGGGCTAAAATTAATTTAATTAATTATTTTCTAATGAACTCTGGTTGGACTGAATTTAATTTGATTAAATAAAGTCTGGTTCGTACTTGAAGTCCGAGGCATTTAAGGGAGGTTGGAGCAAGTTAAAAAGGAGTTGAAACTCCTCACCATGAGGAAGATAATGGAGTAGTTATTTAATCATGGTTGAAGGTTATATGCATGTGTTTGTATAGATTGTCTTGGGGGCAAACTTGGTAGTTATTGAATTTTGAATTCAATGTATGTAATATACAAAACTACACATATATCCAACACAACCAACTAATGAGCCGCGAAATTTGGTGAATTTCTTTCTAAAAATATTCTCCTTTTTCTTCTATATTGAATTAGAGTCAAGTTAGAACATAAAATAATTCAAAAGCACTAAATAATAATGTTAGTTTGGAGTTGTTTTCCATCTTGTTTTTTGTTCTATCTAGTAGTAGAAAAAGAACTATATCTATTCCATAGTATGGTGTGGACAAAATAGAGGATTTCTAATTTAGATCCTAAAGTGAATGAAAGAGGAACAAAAAGGGAAACAACGCATGTTTCTGCTCATCTCTAGATACAAAAGGGAAAGTTGCATGTTATATTTTTATGCTTTTGTTTCATCCTTTAGCCACATGTCTAGCATGCTTACATATTTATTATTATGCTCTTGACAGACACCAAACGCCCGAAAATTTCAAAGGGAACACCCCTGTGAACCGTTTTAATTAATTTTTTTATTTCACGCTTCCGCCGCGTTCCCAAGCTATACCGATTCTTTCAGATACAACACTAAAACTCCTCATCCATCACCATGAATTCGGCCGTACCCCTTCATCTCACCTAGGGTGAGATTTTCGATCTTGATTCCTTCTAGCAAAGGATTCAAGGTCTCCTTTTTTGGTGAGGTATCGATCATCATTGGAAGATTCTTACGTTGGAATCTCGGGTGAACATTAAATGACATTAATCGGTTGGAAACTCGAAATTTAAGAGGTAAATTTTGGTTTTTATTTTCGCTTCTACTTTTATTTTTTCTACCATAGCCTCGTATGATTATATTTTCTTGATGCATAATTTTTCATACTACATCGCATGCTCCAAAACTCCAAGGGTACACCCCTTTGGATTCGTCTGCTTTTTACGTTTCCAATTTTATTATTATGCATTTTATTTATCGCTTTTCCTAGTGCATTTTCGGCCGTACCACACGATCCATTCAGAAACACGGCATTGCAGTACTTAGTGCAAGTCTCCATAGGACCCTTGATACCACATTTTGAAGTCCTCGACTTGGAATGTTTCAAACCAACCTTCAGAAGTTAGTTTTATAACTGTCAAGCATTAAGGATTGATTGGATTGGCCCGGGAATGCGCGAGCGAAAGCGGTAACATAAAACGCATAATAATAAAAATTAAAGCGTAAAACAACGAGTCCAAGGAATGTACCCTTGGAGTTCTCGGACGTTCAATGTTGAATAAACATGAAATAATTATATAAAAGGTTCAAGGTAACAAGATAAAGAAAACAAAAAAAAAGGAACCAAGCGATGAAATTTTACCTCTGTCGGAACCCTGCTACTTTAAACGTTCAAGTGATGCTCCAACATAGGAACTCTCTAAATAACTTTGGGTCTTTATGCTCTAAGATGAGGTTGTAGAATTTTATTTCCAATGCTATTACAAAAAAAACACGAAAGCTTTTAGTTTTAGGTGGTACGCGGTACACCTAACCCTTCTGTTGTGTACAAATAAATCATTGTTGGTTTTATCATTTCACATCAATTCATTCAAACAAGCACATCTAAACTAGTTTGGTTTTAAACCATTTTTGTTTTTCTACTGACGAGAAAGCGAATAGCATGAAAGTAAAAGACAGAAATCTAAAGTAGAATTTCCTTCATTGAAAATCATTTACCTTTGATAGATGCAGATGGTGAAGAAGTACAGAGGTAGGGGATGTAGCTCAGATGGTAGAGCGCTCGCTTAGCATGCGAGAGGTATGGGGATCGATACCCCGCATCTCCAATTTCACTTGCTCACTTTCTACTTTTTATTTTTGATATGTATGAATGAAAAGAGCATAAGTATTCTGCTCGAAATGCCCTGTCTTGAATCCGGACAAAAAGGTGAATGAATTGCCGTCTTTAATATCCATCCAAAAGTCGACACAGTCCCCTCTTACAAATCAAAGAACTGGACTCCTTGGCAGTTGATGTTTATAGTCCATCAACGGGTATTTTGGTCTAATCAATTATATTGATGTTAACGTTATATTGATGTTAACGTTAGTCTAACATCGAGCCTGTTCTTTTAATCTCCATTAGATTTCTATCTAATTTTTGTAAACTGACCAAAATACCCGTTGATGTTTACTAATTGATGTTTATAGTCCATGCGCACGCGTGTAGCTTAATTTTTTGGAGATAGATGAATGTGGTTTGACGTCCAATTTAGTTGAATTGTCTCTTGATGTTTGATGGATGGGTGCATAACCAGCAGCAGGCCTGCAAAGTAGAAAATGAACTTTTATGCGCACGCACCCTAGCAGCAATATATTCTTTCTTACAAGCCTTCACTCATGATCATATAAAGAAGAAACAGATATTAAAATTAGCACGAACGACCGAGAAGAAAAAGATGATGATGATGCTTAATTAAGAACACACTGAATGATGATGCTTAATTAAAAACACCACATTCAGAGATTATTTGTGGTCATGGTTGTATGGATTTGGGGTGTGGAATTTGTGTATTCAAGAAAAAAGGGCTTTGACCTTGATTCCACTGAAAGAATCATATGGTTCGTGAACACGACAGAAGCATTAAATAAAAAAAACTATTAAAACGGTTCAAATGGGTGTTTCTTTGAAATTCCTGAACTTTTGGTGTTTGTCAAAAAGCATAATAATAAACATATAAACATGCTACACAAGTGGCTAGAGGATGAAATAAAAACCATGGAAACAAAATATGAAACTTTTTCTTTTTGTTTCTATAGTTGAGCAGCAACCTACGTTGTTCCCTTTACGTTCTCCTGTTCACTTTAAGATCCAAATTAGTTATCCTCTCATTTGTCCACACCACACTACGGAACAAATATAGTTCTTTTCTATTTCTAGATAGAACAAAGAATAAGAAGAAAAAAACTCCAAACTAACACTATTGTTTATTACTTTTGAAATGTTTTATGTTATAACTTGAATCGAATCCAATGTAGAACAAAAAGGAGAACATTGTTAAAGAGAAAAGAGCAAAATTCGTGGCTCATGTGTTGGTTGGGCATGATGTGTATAGTTTTGTATATTACATACAATTGATTTCAAAATTCAATAACTACCAAGTGTGCCTCCAAAGCAATCTATAAACACACATGCATATAACCTCCAACCATGATGAAATAACATTTTATTATGTTCATCATGGTGAGGAGTTTCAAATCCTTCTTAAAATGCTCTAATCTCCCTCAAATGGGCTTGGACTTCAAGGATGCACCGGGCTTAATTTAATCAAATTAAATTAAGTCCAACCAAAGTCCATTGAACGATAATTAATTAAATTATTTTTAGCCCAACTAAATCAAAAGATTCATTTTATCCAATTAAATAAATCTAAGCCCACAATCTAATTAATTAAGCCAACCTAATAAATTAATCCAATGAATTTAAAGGTGTTAAGCCAAAACTAATTAATCCAATTAATTAATTCTTGAGCCATCTATCAAATAAATGATTCAATCATTTATATATTCTCCTTGAATTGATTTAATCAAATTAAATTAATTTGTTTCTTTTCGTATTAATTCCACCAATTAACCATTAATAAAAAACGCCCCTCGCCATGGGTGACCGTCTAGCAACAGTCCATATCATTAGAGAGTAGGTGAATGTTGGTGTGAACATTTAGGCTCTCGACTTCCATACCGGTACAGTCCTTCCGTCGGCCATCTCCCGACCTTAATCTAGGGCATGCAGTTGGGCGTCGGTTCCCATCTTGGACTAGGCAACTATGCTGAATACTTGAGATGCGTTTACTTTATTGATCGACAAAGAAAACCACTTCCTATTCGACCTATCACTATAGGCCATAGACTTAGAGAGTCTAAAATATCTCAAAGCGCATAGGAGTTATATCCATCATATACTGATAGGGGACAGATTCTATCTTGAAATCTACCGTCCTCAATACTTAAACTGACTAAACTGTACAAAGCTTATAAAGACCACATCGAAGACAGAGTCATCTCTCGCCAAATCCAAGAAATAGTATGCGACTACCATGATTCCTCAAGTCCAAGGACTAATCCTATACTAATGGAGCCAAAAATTTCAAGTCACACCGATCAAGGCTCTCAAGCTTTCGTATGACGATTTCGGTGAGTAAGTTCAATCAGCTAATATTCACGCCAAATGTTCACGCCAACATTCACATAGTCTCTATGCTATGGACCGTTGCTAGACGGCCACCCATGGTGATTAGCGTTTTTGATTAATGGTTAATTAAAAAAATTAATTAAATTAAATTAAATTAATTATTTATGTTACACAATGCCCAAGTCTAGATGAGGATCACCCTAAAAAAAGCCACACACAAATAAATGATTGAATCATTTATTTGATAGATGGCTCAAGAATTAATTAATTGAATTAATTAGTTTTGGCTTAACACCTTTAAATTAATTAGATTAATTTCTTAGATTTGGATCAATTAATTAGAGTTTGGGTTTAAATTAATTTAATTGCATTAGATGAATCTATCGACTTTGTTGGGCTAAAATTAATTTAAGCAATTATTGGCCAATGGAATTTGGTTCGATTAATTTGATTACATTAAACCCAGTGCTTACTTGAAGTCCAAGCCTATTTGAGGGAGGTTGATACAAGTTAAGAAGGAGTTGAAACTCCTCACCATGATGAACAGATGGAATTATTTCATCTGGTTGAATGTTATATGCATGTGTGTGTATAGGTTGCCTTGGAGGCAAACTTGATAGTTATTTAATTTTGAATTCAATTGTATGTAATATACAAACTACGCACATATCCAACTTAATCTATCACATGAGCCATGAAATTTACTTCCATTTCTCTCTCAAAATATTCTTCTTTTCTTCTATATTGAATTTGATTCAAGTTAGAACTTAAAATAATCCGAAAGCACTAATCAATAGTGTTTGTTTGGATTTATTTTTCTTTCTTGTTCTTTGTTCTATCTAACAATAGAAAGGGAACTATATCTATTCCATAGTGTGGTGTGGACAAATTAGAGAGTTTCTAATTTGGATCCCAAAGTAAATGAAATAGGAACGAAAAGAGAAACAATACACATTGTTGGTCATATATAGAAACAGAAGGTAAAGTTTCAGTTGTATTTCCAGGCTTTTGTTTCATCCTCTAGCTACATGTCTAGCATACTTATTTATTTATTATTATGCTTTTGATAAACACAAAACGCTTGAAAATTTCAAAGGGAACACCCTGTTGAACTGTTTTAATTAGTTTTTCTTATTTCATGCTTCCATTGCGTTCTAGGCAACTAATTCTCTCATAAGGAAGATAAAAAAACTTCAGTTGCCTGAGAAGTACGGAATTTTGAGTTTGACCGGATAAGGAGAAGCGGTGTTGGACATCGATCTGGATGAATGACTTTTAGCCATAAGATCCACTATGGAGTTCAAAAACTAGGTTTGAACATCTTGCATCTGGAATACTTATTATCACCTGTTTATGAGGTACATGACATAGCCAAGAACGAGGTCGAAGGTCAGTGGGAGCTTAATTGCATTCCAAGTGGAAAGATGTTAGAACATCATGATCATTTTGAATGAAAGAAAGATGTTGTGGAGCACAAAACACGAATATTGTTCATATAAATTCTCCATAGAGGAATTGGATTCCTGTTTTAGGGATAAGCTATCCAAGTCTTAGTCATGGTAGACTGATGAGAAGCTTCGATGTTTCACATCCCTTACGTCTCTGCTGTAAGCAACATGGAAATGTTATAAGGTATACTAAACCTGATGCTGTATATGCTCATAACCACTGATATCGTGTGTATGTCGAGGACGCAGTAGACAACTACTAAGGAACTACCTTCAATACCTGGATAAGGATAGAAAAAAATGTTCTTGACACATTAATGGAGAGTTGATTCTGGAAGGCTATAGCTATAATAGCTTCCAGCATCATACGGATAACTTTTTTAGTCTCAAAAGGAATGTATGTTCAAACTTTATTTGATGTGGTAACTTGGGAAGGTTCCAAGTGGAATACCAAAAAGAGTTTCATCACGAGAGCTAAATGTATGACAACTTTAGAAGTTGTTATAGAAAGTGATTTGGATTGAAAAGCTACACCCAACAATTGGGTGTGGAACCTAGCATGGCTGCGATAATAGTCACCTTAGAAGATGAAAAATTAAGGAACTACCTTCAATACCTGGATAAGGATAGAAAAAATGTTCTTGACACATTAATGGAGAGTTGATTCTTGAAGGCTATAACTATAATAGCTTCCAGCATCATACGAATAACCTTTTTAGTCTCAAAACGAATGTATGTTCAAACTTTATGATGATGTGGTAACTTGGAAAGGTTCAAAGTGGGATACCCAAAGCAGTTTCATCACAAGAGCTAAATGTATGACAACTGTAGAAGTTGTTATAGAAAGTGGTTTGGATTGAAAAGCTTCACCCAACAATTGGGTGTAGAACCTAGCATCGCGCGCGCTAATAGTCACCTTAGAGGATGACAACTAGGCTACGATTTTAACTAAAAGGACCAGGGATCTCAACACAGATGCAAGGAAACTTTTTAGACGCCACCATCTGCTTATAGTGATGGTAGGAAGATGTAATGTGCGGCAGAAATTATAGTAGACCTACGGGACTAAGCCCGTATAGCAGGTTGCTGATGACCAGATTATTCTGATAAACATGGTAATTGGCTTTAAGGTTAAGTAGAACATTGTTAGTATAGGTGACCAAAAAGTCAATTAGATTGGCGGTTTTGGAAACTATTCAAGAATCTTTATTCAAGTAATATTGGTCGATGAATATGATAAGTATTAATCTTCGGTATATGTGTTTGTTATGCTTACCAATAATGTTAAACATCAGTTTAACGTTACAACATATGTCTAGATATCACTTATGGGTTGTGCATTGGATGGCAACTATGAAACCAACTTCTGAGGATTGGTCTGAGATGTTCCAAGTCGAGGACATCGAGACTGGGTTTCGAGAGTGCTACTGAGACTTGTACTGTGTATTGCATTCATTGAATGAGTGTTGTGTTTCATCGGCGACAGATATTGGACGTATATGTAATTTCGATAGGTTAGTTGACAAGGTAGTCAATTAACTGGACTAGCTCGCAAGGATAATCATATGGAACCCTTGGAGGCTTGGTCGGTATGACTTGAATCCCCGGCTCCGATTGTATGAGAGTAGTCCTGAAACTTGATGAATCATGACAGTCACTTGGACATGATGGTTGTATCTTGGATCTGGCGAGAGGTGATTGTGTCACAGGTATGATCTTTATAGCCTTGTCCACTACAGTCAGAATGTGTAGCGAGGAAAGTAGTTTCCAAGAAGAGGATCCATCCACTGTCAGTTTGTGACAGCGGTATCTCCTATGCTCTTGAAGACTTGTTCTCGGCTAAAAAATCTATAGATATAGTAGTTGATCGAATAGGAAAAGATTTCCTATGTCGAGGAATTAAGCGAAGCACAGTTTCCAGAATTAAAGCATAGATGCCTAGTTCAGGATGGGAACCAACACCAAATTCCATACCTTAAACTAAAATTGAGAGATGGTAGATGGAAAGGCCGTACCCATATGGAATCAGGAGCCTAATTCTGGAGTTGGGACTCAAGTCATGGTGAGGAATTTAATTCTTGAGCCATCCATCAAATAGATTATTAAATAAATAATCCAATCATTTATATATTTTCCTTAAATTAATTTAATCCAATTAAATTTATTCGTTTCTTCTCGAATTAATTCCAAATTAATTCCACCAATTCCATAGTGATTTGTGTGCGACTTTTTAGGTTTACCCTCTATTAGACTTGGGCATTGTGTCCAACATAAATAATTTATTAAATCTAATTTAATGAATCATTTTGAATTAATCATTAATCATTAACGTCTGTCTCTATTGACGATTCCCGAGGCTTCCATATGACGATTCCCACGAGTCAGTTCAATCAGCTAATAACCTTGTTAACTAATCCACTAAAATTGCATAGACATCCCATGTCTATCATCGATGAAACACGACACTCATCCAATGAATGCAATACTTAGTGCAAGTCTCTATTGGACTCTCAATTGCCAGTTTGGAGGTCCTTGACTTGGAACGTTTTAGACAAACCCTCAAAACTTGGTTTCAGAGTTGTCACCCAATGTGCAACCCAACTACATGGGTTATTCAATTAGTCCGTAGACATATGTTATGACGTCAAAACACCGTTCAAGGAAAATAGTAAGCACAACAAACACATGGTGCCACAGGTTAATGCTTACTACATTCATCAAGATAATATCACGTTCATAACTAAATGGTTCCCAAAACAGCCAATCCAATTGGCCTTCTGGTCACCATTTCTAACAGACCCTCTAAAAACGTCCACCCTTCCATTAAAACGATGTGGCCTTCTCATGCTAGCAAGAATGACCACGAAAGAGTGCAGATCTAAACAATTGTTATTAATGAACATGTATTGATCTTCGTGTCATTTTTCTTTTTTTATCTCTAAAAAAAGATAAAACTTGGAGATCGAGAATGTTATGGAAAGAGAGATGGACAAAATTCAGAGAGAAAAGACGCTAGTATGTGTTGTGTGTGTGGCTAAGTTTTAATATAGGTATATATATGACCTAGTCATACAGATACAAGGAGTCCTAATCGAGTTAGACTTCAAAACATCAATTCTAGCACCTTTATGCACAACATTGGAGCCTCTAAATCAGCCAATATTTTCCAAAAATGTCTTCCTTGACTTAGCCAAAGTCTAACCAAGACCTAGGGCTTGAATTTAATGGGTTGGGCTTGATTAATTATTCCAGTCCAAGTCCAATGGTCTTTAAATCAAACCTGGTTTATAATCCCAACATTAAAATATAATTTAATCCAATTGAAGGATCCAAGCCTTTTATTATCTCTCTTTCAATTTATAAATCGGACCAAGCCCAACAAAATTAATTCAATTCATTTTAATGGCTAACTTAAAATTCTAACTAATCCAATTAATTTTATGTCAAGTCATCCAGCTAATGAATTTGTCTAAATAAATGATTCAATCATTTATTCTCTTTAAGGATTAATTTAATCCAATAAAATTAATAAGACTCTTCTGGAATTAATTTCAATTAATTCCCACCCATTATAGTTGTATGGTGTGACTCTTTAGGTTCATCTTCAGCTAGACTTGGGCGTGTGTGGGCAACACAATTAATTCTAGGGTAAATTACAATGAACTCCCCTAAGATTTGACATAATTATGAGTACCCATCGTTGTTTGAAAAGTTACAAATACCCCCTGATGATTGGTGTAATTATGTAATCCTTAAATGGAGGTATGAAATTGTCAACTTTGCCTTTATTATTTTTTTATTTTTTTAAAAAAATGAAAACTTATAAAATAATTGAATGGGATAGATGGAATTTTTTTTTTTTAAAAAATATACAAAATTATCTGTTTAGTCCCAAAAAAACCTAAAAGAATTATGAAAAATCAAAAAATTATAATTTTTTATCCACAAGGACGTTTTGATAAGTTCACCATAAAAAATGGATGGGGACTTAATGAATTGGGTTAATTGTTAGACAACCATTAAAAATCAAGGGGTATTTGTAATCTTTCAAATAATAAGAGGTATTTGTAATTTTGTCAAACCTGAGGGGAGGTCATCGTAGTTTATCATTAATTAAGTTCAATTTAATTAATTTTTTTTAATTATCCAACAATTGAAAATAGGGGTGGCCGACAAGTTGAGCCGGCCCGCAAGCTTCGCGAGTCGGCTCGATTTTGAGCTCGAGCTCAATTCTCTCTAATCACCAGCTCGCGAGCTTTTTTTTTTAAATTTTTTTATATAGTTTTATTTATAAAGTTTTTATATATTTAATTTCATATTCCATACTTTATCAAATTATATACTCAAAATTGACCATATATTATAATTATTAATCAATATCAAAACATTTTATTTTGGAAAATAATAAACGAAGAAAGATCATTTTGGTCCTTTAAGTTTCCATGCGATTAATTTTAGTCCTTTAAGTTGGCGCATTTTCAATTTAGTCGAGTAACTTTCAAAATTACTTAAATTCGGCCCCCTAAACGGAATTTTGGGCAATTTTACCCTTTACTAGCTCTAAAATGATCAATTTAGTCCATTTTCAATTATTGTGCATCATAACGCATAAGTTTGCATTTAGATGTTATTCATCCACTAATGGAGGGGACTCTTTGAGAGAAAATTAAATCGAATGAAAGTTCGAGTTACGATGAAAATAAGAAATATTTTCAAATTTTGAAAATACAGATAATGGAATTTTTTATGGAAATTTTTGACAAATGTTATGATGGTCTCAAGATGATTGAACCAATATTTCTCATGCCAGAAGAAGAACAACAATTGCTGAGGAATTTTGAAGTTCGACAAATACTACTAGAAAACGCAGTGAGGCGTTTACACTCCACTAAACTACATGGTAGAATCCCAACCAAGAAAGCGGAACAGGTAAATTCCCGCATAATTACAGTTCTAAAAATTATGATTAAATGAACTGATTAGAAAGAACTCAAGCGGGATACATCGAAGATCTCCCAAGATCTGAGGGAGATACAAAAGACAGCTCAAGATTATGGATATAGGTTAATTAATATACACATGAAAATAGAAACCTCGAGCCAGAAAGTGGATGAGATCCTTAAGATTTTTCCCGACCTACACAAGGATCTTACAGATCTTACGTCAGAAATTGCAGATCTAAATGTCAACCAAAAAGGAACCATGAGACATCAAAATTCAGACAAAAGTGAATCAGGGACGCTATTGGAACAATAATTCTTCTACTTCAGAAGGGGGAGACCACGGAGATTCCAAAGCTAAAGACCAGATAAGATCTGATCATCGCATCCATTAGATGTATAAAGTGTTGGAGGTGACAAGAGCTAATCTATCATATTTACAAGAATTGGTGGAATTCTTTTCCCAACTCGGGATTGTGGATTTAATCAATATCGAAATCCATGAAATCACTCTAGCACCACCACCTCCTGAGGGAAATACATGCTTCAATGATCCACCACAGGATCATCCAATGAGAGAGTGTGGATTTCCACACCCACGTCACCCCGACGTTCGTGGGAACCAGGCTAAAAGAAAATCCAGGAAGAAATCCAAGAAGAGTGCCTGAAAATACACCATGCTCCAGCCCTTGCATGCATATAGCGCTATGCTTAACCTGGATATTATCAATTTCCAAAATACGGATAAATTGATAGATGAATGGGTTGTAGCCATCAAGATAACAACAACTACCTTAGAAATCGACAAGAAAAATTTCATAAAACTGGTGGAGTTAAGTTTCGAGAGTTCTATGAAGATGGGATGCGATAATACCCCAGAAGATACCAAAGCCATCATCCTTGTCGGAGATTCAAAAGGCGCGATAGCAGATCGACTAGGAAAGCTTATCAAGATACACTTCATTGAAGATGGATACTTCGAGGAAGTAGAGCAGAAAAGGCTAGAGAATATACACAAGCCCTCTTTAACCTGGAATTAACAAGCATTCGCGCAGTATTTCTTTTAGACTGGAGTAACAACAGAAGTAGTAGCTCCAATGTTCTTTGCAAAAATGTGCAGTCCATAGAGGAAAACATTAATCCAGTTATCCAAAGTACCTGAAGGATAGCTAGATTCACTTGCAAGGAGGATGTCTTTCACTAAAGACATCTGAAGGATTGATTTTATCAAACATCTATCCAGAAGAACATGAAAAGGCCAAGAGGTAAGATCAAACGAACCCCTCTCTATTGTGATAATAATAATTTTCCAATTATTATAGGAGAATCAAACGAGCTAAGGAAGAGGAGGAAGCAAAATAGTGTCTCTTACCTTAAGAGTTCTAGAAGAACCTTTTCCCGGTGAAGATCATGGTGGTCTAAGACAAAAGCTAAATCATACAAATCAGGACAGAAAATAAGATCAAGAAGGGCATTATCCCAAGGATCTAGACGAACATAGTCAAGATCCATAGGAAGAAAAACCTAGAAGGAGAACTTTCAGATGGGCCCATACCTGAGCCCAATGAAAGTTCCAAAGACTGCAATTGCTCGTCTTGCGGAGCAAGAGGACATATCTCTTCTGATTGCCCGCAGAAATGTGGTGAATTGAGAAAATTTGAGGCCATGGATGACATTCTAGATGCAGTCTATTATGGAGATTTGGTACCCATTTACCAATTCGAAGATCTTCCGTTAGACGAAAGTGTCTATGAGGGAGAAATAGAGACTGATTCGGATGGATCTTCAATCGAGTTAGAATAATTATAATGAGGGAGATAGGCTTCATATCTCTAAAAGCCTATCACGATTCTTTTTAAGGATGACAGTGTCAAACAAAACTATGGAAAGGATCATGCGACAAGACTCCAACCCCAGTCCATATGATGGATTTGGGATTCAAGGAATTGGGAAGGTCTTAAATCAGATAGGATTGAACCAAAAGAGGCCCCACATAATCTACAAAGTAAATTCATGTTAGTTTGCTATACCTATGGAACTTACTTGTAATATGATGGAAATGCAACTGATTCCTAAAGAAGAAATTCTTGAAGAATTGAGTAAGCTTAGAGAGGAAGTAGTTTTTACTATTAAATAGATCCACATAGAAACTATTGATGTATTATAAAAAAAACTTTTAAGGAAGGAATTGATTAAAAAATATATTTATTTATAATGGATAGAAGAATGAATAACCTAAGAGATGGCTGTCTTCGAACAATGATAGGTAATCTGTATACAGGAAAGTTGATGTTTGACATTCATTCTTAAATTGCATACAACCTAGCAGATCAAGATTTCAGTAGAGTCTAAACCGTTCATCAAGATTTCAAAAGGAAAGATCTAATGAAAGAAGGAAATAGACCATATTCTAACTTACAAAATTGCATATGCCCTTTCCAATATGCATCATTCAGATTTGTTTCTTAGGAAAGAGTATATTGAGATTCCTAGAATTTTCAAGGAAATTGCCAAGGTAATGACACCAGATCCATTAACTATACATAGAATAGGTAGTGTTGATATCATCATAAAAGATCACCTAGTTCTGAATAAAACACTTAGCTCTGGAACTAAGTGTAGAGCAGAATGTTCTTTTCGGAGAAAAGGATTATAGGCTACAAAAGAAAGGAGAAAGAGTCATTAAAAGCTTTAACTCTCGAAAAGATTATGGTGGATAACATAAAACTTAGATGCCTTGAAGGATAGAAAGAAATACAAGGTATATTTGACGTCACTAACAAAGAAAATTATTTCTTGACTTATATCATTTGCAGCAACCTATTGTTGGTAGATATGAAGGCATGTTAGAAATAGCAGGCCATGAAATTCTAGTTGCAGGACGAGAAAATGGGAGTATGACTTTGGGGTTAAGTTTCCTCGAAGATCATAAACCATGGGGAAGAAGAGGTAATGGAATGGAATTCAGTTATGATGGTGTTATCATAAGGATTGAATGACGAGCCGTTTCTTTGTATACAATTCTGTTCGTATGTTGTATGATCAATATAAGACAGAGTGTTTTGCAGCTTATATTGATTCAGGATCAGGAATTTGCACGGCAACACTAGGAGTTTTCCCAAAAGAAGCAAGGGAAACCTTACCCGTTATTGCAGGAAGGGATGTTTCACAAAAAATCCTAATACTCAATAAGATAATACAAGAAGCCAAGATCATGATCGGAGGGCATTTGGACCACCCTGGTTTAGGGTAAAAACACCTTGTATTTACTTTCATGATACAAGTGCCGATATCTTGATTGGAAATAATTTTATTCAAAAAAGTTGCAAGATATACGCAAGATAATCAAAGGAATTTGTTAGTCTTTACTACTAAGTGTGGTAGTGAGATACAGGTACTAAATGGTATCAGAGCCATGCAAATCTTGAGTAAATCCATATATAGAAGTTCATAATTTGTAAATCGAACTTCGACACGTTGTAAGTCGGCTTACTTGACTTTATTGTGCCGCAATAAATCGTTATTTGATTCGAAAGAGCAAAATATGAAAATCTAATACTACGGAGAAATTCATAAGAAGCATGAATTTTGGAGCCTCATCATCAGGGGACAACCAAGAAAATTTGAATATAATTACCACAAGAGAGATACTGTGGGAAGACAGAGATCTATTTGATTGGAAACCTCCCAAAATCAATACTAAAGAAATTTATAAAAAATCATCTATTGATTTTAAGTTAGCATATACTATAAAGACAGAAGAACAAGTTTTACCCTTAGTATCTGACCAACAAACATTACATTTATTTTCAAAATCTTCTATTACTAAACATATTAAGAATGGAAATTAATTTCTGCATATTTGACTTGTTCAAATTGCTATAAAACCTTTAACAAGAGAAGGATTAGACACCAGTGTGTTTCTCGCCTTAAGAGATTGTCGACACTTAGATTTTTATGATTTCTTACTCGATCTAGTAGAAACTAGTCTTTGTAATGGTCCAATTTATTTCAATTCTTTTCCAAATTTTATCATTTCTCTTAGTGATCCTCATATTATTCTCACTTTAAATGTAAAAAATTACAATTCTAAAATGAAATCTGGAACTCATATCTATGAAATATTCTATAGGCTACCTTACAAAATTACTAATACTGGCTTAGATATTCAAGCCATATCACACACTAAATCACCAGGTCAAACAGTATTTTGGAAAATCAATAGAGCCAAATCTAATATTTTAGTTCTAAAAACTATAAAATGGAAAAATGTTACTTTACCAGAAACATGAAATTTACCACCAGGATCAATCCCCCCTATTTAGCCCAACATCAAGATGGATCCGTAGGAATAAAATTTTGTAGATAAAATTCATTAAAAACAAGTAGAACATCCTTCTCTCATCCTATCACCCCTTCTAGACATTCAACATCAGAAACAATTAGACCTACCACCTCAAAATTTCAAGGAATAAGAATAGATCAAAACCTTGCACAACCAATATATCAAGATTCTGAGGAAACTAGTTCCCCTAATTCTGCACCTTCACAAATTCTTACAATTACCAAACAATTTTTAATAGATAAAGAATTTCTTAACAAAAACTTTCTTTCTGAAGAAAATATTTCCAATAGAAAATGGTTCATGAATAATTTCTCTAAATCCCAAAGAGCAAACATCAGATCTGAATGGTATGAGTACATTTCATATACTAAACAAAATATTCCTTTTTTCTCCTATCTATTCCAAACATATGGAGATGACAAATTAGCAGTCATTCAAAAAACTCGCAAAAAATGGACAAAGCTTGATGGGTCAATAATCTCCAGTGAACATCCACCTTTAGAGGAATCCGGTATCTCTATAAAAGGCCAAATCATCAAATATCTTCCAATTAGTGAACCATCTACCAATGGGGTAAGCACTGTACAAATTAAACAAAATAATTTTTCAAATTTAATCCTCCATTCCATAGGAAAACAGTTAGATCGAATAGAAAATAAAATTGAAGAAACTTTAGAAAAGAAAGAGCTTTCATCATCTTCTCTAATAACATCTAAAGATCAAACTATTCATATTAATGCTAATAATCTTCCTTTTCAAATTTCTGATTATATACCAAAATTAAATTCAGAAAAATCTATTCTCTTAGGAATTCAAGAGAGATTGAGAGATCTAGGAAAAGACAAAGTCATTAATACAATTGAACAAAATCATGAAAAAATTCTGATAATGAACAAAATTTAAATTTTATTAACCCCGTCCAACATTTATCACCTTATAAAAATTATTATATACCAATTCCCCCAGATCTAAAACTAGAACAAGTCCAAAATTTCAGGTCTTTTAATCAAAATTCAATATATGAATGGAATTTAGATACATTGTCCGAATATCAAATTCTTAGATTATATAAACAAATGGTTATGGTATCAAATATTTACAAAGAAAGAGCAGGATTAACAGATGAAGATGCTGCTAAAAATCTTATATTAGGATTCAATGGACAATTAAAAGGTTGGTGGGATAATACTATAACCACTGACGCCAAAAATCAAATTCTTTCAAGTATTAAAAATGATCAAGAAGGAAATATTATTAATAATGATGAAGGGAGACCCATTTCTAATGCAATATCTTCTCTAATATATACAATTATATTCATTTTATAGGAAATCCTCAAATATATCAAGAAAGGAATACATAATTTTTACAAAATTTAAAATGTAGAAAACTCCATGATTTTAGAACTCCATGATTTTAGATGGTATAAAGATGTCGTTTTATCCTAATCTATGAAAGAAATGATGCAGATAGTTATTTTTTGAAAGAAAAATTTATTTCAGGATTATCAAAATCATTTGCAGAAAAAGTCGGTGAAAAAATTAAAGAAAAATACGAAAATATTGCATCCCTTTCTTATGGGGAAATTATAAATCATGTTAATTTGGTAGGACTACAATTGTGCAATGATTTTATCCTAAAAGCCCAATTGAAGAAACAAAATCTCACTACTAGAAAAGAATTAGAAAGTTGGTGTGAACAATTTGGATTTCAAAAAATAAGATCACCATCATCTTCATCAAAGCCAAAACAATATAACAATCATAAACATAGATCGACAAAGAAAACTCCTTTTAAATCTTGTAATAAACCCTTTTCTAAACCAAATTTTCAAAGGAAGAATTTCCAAAAGAAAAAGTATTCTAGTGTCCCCAACTCAATCATATGTCATAAGTGCCAAAAACCAGGTCATTATGCCAGTAGTTGTAGAATGACAAAGAAAATTTATGAATTGAGTTTAGAAGAGGAATTAACAAATCAATTACTAAGAATTCTAGATGAAGAAGATCTAAAAATATTTGAAATTGATAATTCTAGCCTAGAAGAACAACTAGATCAAATTCAAACAGATGAAGGATATTCCTCAGAAGAAGAAAAATCCCAAAACTCTAATTCAGAAAACAATAATGAATGTACCAGTTGTTCACCAGAATTATGTCTTTGTAATAAACAAATAACTACATTAACTAACCAATTTTGCTTAATCTTAGATCTTATTGACAAAATCCAAAATACTAAAGATAAAGAAATTTACCTCCATAAACTTCAAGAATTAATTTCAAATGAAAATCCTCAGAAAATAAAACCCCCTCCTAAAACAGATTTCTCAGAAATTATGAATATGTTTGATTCTTCTAATTCTAAAGTTTCAATATTTGACCTAAAAAATCAAGTTAGACAATTAAAAAAGAAAGTTAAAACTTTAAAAGAAAACCATGATCAATTACAACAGGAAATTTTAAGTTAAAACTTTAAAAGAAAACCATGATCAATTACAACAGGAAATTTTAATCATAAAACTCCAAAATCAAAATTTCAAAGAAAATTCTAACAAAATATCCCCATCTAAAGTCTCTGAAGAAGAAGAAACGTTCGTTACTACCAAATCTAGGATTGCTTATCAAAAATGGTATGTAAAAATTAATTTAGTTATTGAAGATTTTAAATTAAATGCTATCTTAATGGATTCAGGAGCAGACATGAACTGTATTCAAGAAGGATTAATCCCCACCAAATATTTTGAAAAACTAAAAAAAAAACTCTCAGCTGCTAATTCAGCTAGTTTCAAACATTAACTTCAAACTTTCAAAAGCCCATGTGTGCAATGATGGAATTTGTTTCAAAACTAGTTTTGTGTTTGTTAAAGATCTTAATACTCCAATAATTTTAGGAAATCCTTTTCTCCAAATGCTCTATCCAATTAATGTAAGTTCTGAAGGGATTAGAACTAAAGCCATGGGAAAAGATATTTTATTTCAATTCCAATTCCCTATAATCCAAAGAGATATTAAAGTAGTACAAGATACTTTTATATTTCAAGAAATCAATAATAAAGAAAAACAAATTCTCTTTTTAAAAGATGAGATTTCTCATAAAAAAAATCGAAGAACAAATTTCTGCACCTTTCATTTAGGAGAAAATTCTTGAATTTCAAAATCAAATTCAAAAACAAATTTGTTCAGAATTGCCAAATGCATTTTGGGAAAGAAAAAAATATGTTATTACTCTCCCTTATGAAACAGATTTTGATGAAAGACAAATTCCTACTAAAGCTAGGCCAATACAAATGAACCAAGAATTATTAGAATATTGCAAAAAAGAGATTTAAGATCTTCTCAATAAAAAATTAATTCGCCCCTTAAAGTCTCCTTGGTCTTGTCCAACTTTTTATGTTCAGAAAAATGCAGAATTGGAAAGAGGGACACCCAGGTTGGTTATAAATTACAAATCTTTGAATAAAGCATTAAGATGAATTAGGTATCCTATACCTAATAAAACAGATCTTCTTAAAAGACTTTATAATGCAAAAATATTTTCTAAATTTGATATGAAATCTGGATTCTGCCCAATTCAAATTGATGAAAAAGATAGATATAAAACAACTTTTACTCTCCCTTTTGGTCAATTTGAGTGGAATGTTATGCCATTTGGGTTAAAAAATGCTCCCTCGGAATTCCAAAAATTATGAATGATATTTTCACTCCATATAATTCATTTACCATTGTTTATATTGATGTATGTGTTTTTAGTCTTCAGTGAAAATATAGAAAAACACTGGAAACATTTACAAATATTTCTTAAACTCATTAAAGACAATGGCTTAGTTGTATCAGCCCCTAAAATAAAACTCTTCCAAACTAATATTAGTTTTTTAGGACATCAAATTTATCAGGGAACCATTGTCCCAATTCAAAGATCTCTAACTTTTGGAGAAAATTTCCCAGACCAAATTTTAGACAAAACTCAATTACAAAGATTCTTAGGAAGCCTAAATTATGTTTCAGATTTTTATCCAAATCTTAGACAAATATGTAAACCATTATATGAAAGATTAAAAACTCCACCACCTCCTAGGACCCAAATTGACATAGATTTAGTGAAAAAAATTAAAAATAGAAATTAAAGAAATTCCTTATCTAAGTATATGTTATCCAAATGCACCAAAAATTGTACAAACAGATGCATCTGAACTAGGATACGGAGGAATTCTTAGTCAAATTATTAACAATAAAGAAACAATAATAAGATATTATTCTGGAGTTTGGAAAACTACAGCTCAGATAAATTATCCTACAATAAAAAAGGAAATATTATCTATTGTATTGTGCATTTCTAAATTCCAAGATGATTTGTTAAATAAAAAATTTCTCTTAAAAATTGATTGTCGAGCTGCAAAAGATGTACTTACAAAAGATGTTAAAAATCTAGTTTCAAAAGAAATTTTTGCAAGATGACAAGCTTTACTATCTGTATTTGATTTTGATATTGAATATATTAAAGGAGCTCACAATCACATTCTTGACTACTTGACAAGAGAGTTCTTGCAGGGATGTCGAAATCAAGTGAAGATTCAAAGCTAAAGGTAAGTCCTTTAGCAAAAACAAACACCCAAATTCTCAAATTAGAATACCCTTCTCTAACGCCAGAGAAAACCCAATTAAGACCCCAAAATCTTCAAATTTCAAAGCCACAAATTCCACAAAATCCATAACTGTTACGAGTTTTACCCCCATCGCTCCAGCCAAAAACACAAAGTCTTACCCAAGCAACCAAAAAACACCATCCTTACCACAAACTCCCATTCAAATTATCAACAGATTTACCCTATTGGGGAAACCAATTCCTCTTGCCCCTACTAAACTCACCCAAACTTATAAAGATATAGCAGGTACTTCTACTGCTAGGCCTACCAGTTCCCAATCCAATTCACCAATCTCCCTGTATTTTGAGAAAATAGATTTCCACCTCGATTGTGTAATTGAGGATGATTGGATAAATGAACAAACTCAAGACAATCATATTTTGATGGCAACAATGGTTCTTGATGAAAATCATAACAGGATTTATGAAGATCCTCAAAAGACCTAACAATTCTATGAAGATATTCTTGTCTCTACCAGATCCATCTTCATTCAAAATATGCCTCCCAAAGGAGCCCCAGCCAACTCCTCACAAATTGGCTACCGAAAAATTTTCATAAACTCCATTCTTTCTTTGACCGATTGGGGAAAAAGTCCCTATGAGCTCAAAAACATACCAAATAAAAAATATCCTTTGATATCCTATCGGGACTATATCAAGGCCTTCCAACATTTCCTTCTTAAGCAAAATGAAAAAAATACCATGTCCTTTTATTTTCTTTTTGGCACCAAAATTTCTCCCGAGAAAATTCCAATCTGGTTCGTCAGATGGTGGTACTATTTTGGTCCGGAACCACATATTCTTCCTAAACCAGTCCAAGATGCATTCAAATTCTACACAAAAAACCTCAAAACCAGTATGTTTCCAGGAAAACATCTCCCTAATTTACTCAAATTCTATATCCAATTTAATCTGACTTGGATTCTAAAAATTGAGCCTCAATTCAAGCCCATCCAAATTGATGAAGATACAATCATATTTCCCTTGGGAAAAAAATGTTGTGTAAAATTGTGGGACAAAATGAATACGGAAACATTTGAACAAACAGCAATATTGGAGTGGTTAAAGCAAAATCCTACAAGGTGCAAAACGTCAACAATTCTTGGCAAAGAATTCAATTCAGAGTAGGAACAATTTTTATTGAGGAAAAACAATTTTTCCGCAAGAATTGCTAAAGCAACAACCACTGAAGAAATGCAGAAAATTCTTGAGGAAATTCAAAGTGACAAGGAAGATTCACCATCACCAATTCATCTTGGAGATGAAAATGAGGATGATTGTTTTGGCATTTTTAGTCCAATTCCGTGAAAGTTCAGTTTAATCTAAATATTATCATTGTTGTAACAAATTCCCTATTAAAAATGATGTAATCAGTATAAAAAAAATTCAAAAATCAAAAATGAAAAATCTGAAAATTCATATCAGCTTTTCCAGACAACTTGCTGCATTATGAAGGTTTGATGGACAGCCACAAACAGCAAATAATTCAACTACATGATGAAGGCCAAGCATTTCTATAAATAGAGGTATTTGTGGGAAGAAAAACACAACTCATTTTTGCATTTGCTTCTTTCAAGTTCTTTCTCTTGTTCTTCATCTCTTCTTTCAAGTTCTTTCTCTTGTACTTCATCTATTTCCTCTTCATTCCCTTCTTACAAAAATATGATGTCTTGGATGATTAGTATCTTTGTACATCCAAATTTTCTGTAGATTCTTTGTATACAAATTCGGATACAAGTAAGTTTTCTTGAATTTATAATTACCTTTAATTTCTACTTCATAAATTTATTCTGTTATTATATTCATAGTTATATAATTTCTTGCTTTATATAATTTATTGTTATAACTCACTCTTTTAGATCTTTATATTTCCTTACACAGTTTCAAATATGGTTGTTATATTCAAATTATTCTTGGTTTGTGATATCCTGGTACTAAATGGTATCAAAGCCATGCAAATCTTGAGTATATCCATATATAGAAGTTCATAATTTGTGAATCAAACTTCGGCACATTGTAAGTCGGCTTACTTGACTTTATTGTCCCGAGAATGAACAAGGCATTAATTCCATTAAGTAATTGGATTACTCACACATAGGGTCCATCAAATGGATAACCAAATTTTGAATTAATTGGATTAATTTAAATTGAACTTGTTTTTATTTAAATAATGAATTAGATTCCAATAATTAATAAGAGACGATTAGCGCTTAAGTATTTAATTAGATTAAATACCTAGTGGGTCAATCAAATGGATTTTATTGAATTGAATTTAATTAAAATTTATTTGGGCCTCCAATTTATTTTAGATAAATCGGCCCACTCATTGGGGCCCACTAGCAAAATTGATGGAGAAAAAGTTGACCAAAGAATTATATTTTTGGAAAGTGCTAGCTTGGTCATAATTAGATTCTTTTCTATTTTGAATGGATTGAAAAATTGCCTTATAAATAATAGAACATATCTAGACACATTCTTGTTTATCTATTCAACGTATATAAATATATATTGTGTATAATTATTAGGGTAATAATTCATTACACAATACAACACCAAAAAATAAAACTCTCTTCCATCTCGATCATGTTCTGTCGGCCCCTCTCTTCTCAACAGGGGTGAGAGTTTGGTCTTGATTCCTTCTACCAAAGGCATCAAGGCCTCATTTATTCAGGTGTGGAGTGGATCATCTTTGGTGGATTCTTACGTTGGAATCTTGAATGGAAAAATTCGACAAATTTGCATGGTTTTAAATTTATGCATCTCCTCTTATTTTCAATCATAACCTCGTATGATTAATTCTTTATTATTGCATAATTTTCATACTAGATTAAATGACCGGGAACTCCAAGGGCACACCCTTTGGTTTCGTTGTTTTACGCTTTAATTTTTAATTGTTCTACATGTTTTCGTTACCACTTTCGCTAGCGCATTCCCGTGTCGTACCACGCAATCCTTCATTCCTAGGCTTAGTTTAAGGTATGGAATTGGACATCGGTTCCCATCTTGACTAGGCAACTATGCTTAATACTCGAGATGTATTTATTCTACTGATCTGATCTAGGAAACCTATTCCTGATCGATCAATCACTTTGGCTAAAGACGTTTAGAGTTTAAACCATCTCATAGATCATAGGAAACTCACTATCATATATGACATGGGACAAATCCTCTCTTGGAATCTACCATCCTCGCTACATACTCCAACTGTACTGGACAAGAATTATGATGTTCATACCTTATGACGCAACCATTGCTCGTCATATCTAAGACACAATCTACGTATGCATGTGACTGCCATGATTTCTGAAATCCGAGGACTAGTCTCGTACTATTGGAATCGATAATCCCAGTCATACCCAATAAACCTTAAAATGCTTCCATATGACGATTCTCGCAAGCTAGTTTAGTTAGTCAAATACCTTGCCAACTAACCCACTAAACTCATAGACATCCTATGTCTCCTACTGATAAAACACAACTACAGTACTTAGTGCAAGTCTATATATAATCCTCGATGCTGTCTCGAGGTCCTCAATTCAAACATTTTAGACCGACCTCATCGAGTCCAAACTTAGGGGGATCTAGGAGGGTGCAAACTTGATCTGAACCCTTCGAATCCATTTTGGATCTCATGGCCTCAAGCCAGTTATCCGAAATGGTGTCCGATATCATTTCTCCGTACGTCTTTTGGATCATTTTCCAATTAACTAGTCAATTACAAGAATCCACCTATCTGGCAGCCGTGATTCCCCGGTCAACCTATGGAGGACTGGAACACTATCAGTGGAAACTATAGGCTCAAACGATGTTCCTTCATTTTTTTGAGGTGCCTCACTTGTTTCCTCAAGTAGCACCTCATCGCGTTAGCTATCCGTAGGAAAACCCTTGATACAAAAACCTTTTGTTCCGATTGATCGTAGAAGTAGTATCTTGCAGTTTCTTTCGGATATTCGACGAACCTGCACAAACTTAGACCTTGAATCTAGTTTGTCTCCCACTAGCCTCTTGATATATGCGGGACTACCCCACACTCTCAAGTACTTATAAGATGCAGGCTTGTCATGCCATATCTCATATGGCGTCTGGGCATCATTTTAGATGGTGCCATGTTAAGTAATTTGGCTGCCATCTCAAGAGCGTGACCCCAGAAGGAGGGAGGTAATTTTTTAAAACTCATCATGGATCAAGCCATGTCCAATAGGGTTTGATTCCTCCATTCAGCCACGCCATTAAGGTGTGGCGTTCCAGTAGGTCCATTGAGAGATAATTCCATTCACTTTGAGCAATCAACGAATTCACCACTTAAATACTCTCCCTCCTCGATCTGACTAAAGGGTTTTAATTTTATAGCCAGTTTGATTCTCGACTTCAAGGCTCTACTCCTTGAACCTTTCAAAGGCTTCAAACTTGTACCTCTTGGCGGAGTATTTAATGGTCCACAGACTTCAGTATGGATAAAATCCAAAACACAGCTGGCAACCGCACTTTGTGCAACAAAAGGCTTCTTGGTCATTTTCCCCTTCAAATAAGATTCACAAGTTAGCAGGTTGTCCAAATTGTCTACCTCTAGACTTTTTAAGTCTACCAACTTCCTCATCCTATCTTTTGAGATATATTCTAGCCTTGCGTGCTACAATTGTGCATTTTCATGATTATCTAATTTTTGTCTGTGTTGGACAGTCAGAAATACACCGTGGGTGCGAGTGGATTGGCCCGGGAATACGCAAGCAGAAGCGGTTCAAATAAAGTGCATAAATGAAAATGAAACCCAATAAAATCATAGTTCCAAAGAGTGTACCCTTGGAGTTCCCAGACGTTTGATGTAGTTAATAAAAAATAAAGTATAATGAAATTAATGGGGCCAATGGTTGAATGTAAAACGAGAAGAATAAAAATTGTAAATCAAGAATTATCTTTTCTTAATTTATTTCGAACCTCTTTCGTTGATTGATTAACCCAAGGCCTCAACGTAGTGACCCTGTAAAGTCGCGTCCACACCACATCACACCAGAAATTAGGATTCCTCAGTTCAATTTGCTAGAAAAGAATTTAGGAGAAGAACACGCCAAGTGTGCACAAGAGGGGGGTTCGGTCGAGTGGAAAAATTAGGGAGAGAAAATTATTTTCTTGCATTGTTATGTATTCGTCAATTATTCCAAATAACTAATATACATATATATATACACCTTGAATGGATGCATAAAAACACGTCTAGGTTCATTTAACCATCCATAAGGTAATAAAATCCTTTCCTCTAAATAAAGGATGACTAACATGGCACTTTCCAAAATGATTTTGTTAGTCAATAATTTCCTTTTCCAATCATTTCCACCAACTTAATTAATGGGCTTTGGCCGATTTTAATTAATTAAAATACTTGGCCCAATTAATTATATCCAATTTAATTAAAGCCCACTTAATTAAGTCCATCATATATTTAATCTAATTAATTATATGAACCCAATAGGCCTTTATTAAATAATAAGTCCAACTTATTAAATAATAAGGGCAAGCCCAATATAAATTAATTCAATTAATTTATCATTGGACTTATCCATCCAATGGATCCCTCTCATGTATAAGTAATCTAATTACTTACGGAATTAATTACTAATTAATTCCTTGTCCCTTCTCGGTGATTTGTGTGTGACTCTTTAGGTTCACTTTTGAACTAAACTTCGGCTAGTGTCCAACGCTATTATTAATTAATCTAATTTAATTAATAATCTTAATCAACCCTTGACCAAGAAAGCCCATCACCATGGGTAGCTGTCTGTCAACGGTCCATGGCACTAGAAACTAGACGAACATCCATGTGAATTTTTAGGCTCCCGATCCATACGGGTACGGTCCTTCCATCTACCTTCTCCCGGCCTTAGTCTAGGGCATGGAATTGAGCGTCGGTTCCCATCCTGAACTAGGCATCTATGCTTAATACTTGAGATCGCGTCACACCAAATTGCCCAACATAGGAACCTTTTTTTCCTATTCGATCAATGATTGTGGCCTCAAGTTTATACAGCGCTAACGCATCTCCAAGTGCATAGAAGATACCTCTGTCACGTTTTGATAGAGGATGCATCCTCTTCTTGGAACTCATCGTCCTCACTACATAATTTGAATGCACTAAACAAGGCTTATGATGACCATATTTGAGACACGATGACCTCTCGCACATATCTATGATACAGTCATCGCATGCACGTAACTATCGTGATTCCTCAAGTCTGAGGACTACTCTCGTACTATCGGAGTCGGGGAATCAAGTCATATCGACCAAGCCTCCAAGGCATCCATATGACTATCCCCTTGAGTCAATTCAGTCGATTCGACACCTAGTCAATCGACCTATTAAGATCGCATAGGGGTCCCACGTCTGTCGCCAATGAAACACAGCACTCATCAAATGAATGTGACTCTTACTTAAATTCTCCATAGGACACTTAGATGCCCATTCTCATGGTCCTCGACTTGCAATATTTCAGACCCAACCCTAAACATTTGGTTTCATGACTCCCATCCAATGCGCAGTCCAACTTTTGCATGGTTGTTCAAGGTGGTCCGTGGGCTTTGTTGTGATGTTTGACAAAAACGCAAACATAAATATAATGAGCACAATAAATGAAATTCTAATAGCAAATACTCAATTTATTCACTGAATAGTATTACATAAAATCGAGTTATTGTCAGAATAGAATATAAGCATGCCAATCCAGTTAGCTTTCAGGTCACCTATTCTAGATGCCGAGCATTGGCGATTTGCGACATCGGCTTAGTGAATAGATCTGCTGAGCTAACTCGGTTCATCCTGACGTCACCTCTACTCCCCATCTCTCTAAGTAGATGGTAGAGTCTAAGAAGATGTTTGGAACGGTTATGAGATCTCAATTCCTTTGCTTGTGCTATCACCCCGTTGTTATCATAGAAGATAACTACGGGCTCAACAATGTTAGGTACCACACTCAACTCTTGGATGTAGTTTTTCATCCAAACTGCTTCCTTAGTTGCTTTCGAGACCGCTACGTATTCAGCTTCCGTAGTGGAATCCTCTATGGTATCCTGCTTGCAACTTTTCCAAGAAACCACACCACCATTGAGCTTGAATACCAAACCTTATTGAGATTTGGCATCATCATCGTTCGATTAGAAGCAAGGGTCTCTATAGCCTTCCAGTATCAGTTCTCTATTACCGTAAATCAAGAACATATCTTTAGTATTGTCTTGACTGCGCTCCAGTGTGCCTCCCCGGTGTGACTGATATAAGCATAGGGGATGTCCGACATCCTTTTAAGTTCTTCATCAGTCTTAAGAAACTATTTCTTGGAAATCTTAATCCGATGCCTTGTGGAAAGAAATCCTCGTTTTGAGTTCTCCATCTTCAATCTCTTCAAGATATTCTCAATATACAAGGATTGGGTTAGTCCTAACATCCTTCTAGATCTATCCCTGTAAATCTCGATGCGAAGGATGTAAGAGGCCTCACCCATATCCTTCATGGAAAATTCTGTGGACTACCATGCTTTAATGTCATCCAACATCATTCCTAATGAGTAAGATGTCATCTACATAAAGCACAAGGTACGTAACCGCTCTCCCACTGATCTTCTTGTATACACAAAGATCAAATTCATTCTTGATGAAATCATAACCCCATATGACTACATCAGAACGTGTGTTCCAGCTTCGTGAAACTTGTTTGAGGCCATGGATGGACCTTTGGAGTGTCCTTCTACTCTTCTGCAACGAAAGTGAAACCCTACGGCTGATCCATGTAGATCTCTTCCTCAACAAAACCATTGAGAAAAGCCATTTTCATGACCATCTGCCATATTTCATAGTCATACCATATTTCTATGCCAAGCAGAATCCAAATGGATTTGGCCATGGCTACGGGCGAATATGTTTCCTAGAAATCGACCCCAGGTCGTTGAGTGTATCCTTTTCCAACGAGCCTAGCCTTGAAGGCTGTGACCTTCCCATCAGCTCCAACCATACGTTTGGCCTTTACGTAATCTGTTCCGACAATTTCGGTGTAATTGTAAAATTATTTATAAATAAAGTGAGTATTCATTATCTGGCAATTGTATTTTTTTTTCTCACTAATTATGGGATAAAATGCACAAAACCCCGATGTGTTTTAAAAAATATGAAAAAAAAACCCTCCTATTATGAGAATAGGCTAAAAGTCCTCCTATATTGTAAACTCAGCAACAAACACCCCTTTTCCGTTAGTAATTAACGGGAGGTGCATTACATGCGCTTTTTGTGCATGTGGGGGTATCTTTTAACTGTCTTTTACCTTTTTCTTAGGTTTTTTTACTAAAATGCCGTTTCTTTATTTATGTTTTGTTTTTGTATTTTTTTTTATAATTTAATGAAATGTTAAATTATATTTACTTTATTAAATATTAAATTATATTATATTAAAAAATTTAAATAATATAATGATTTAAAATATTTTTAATCAACTAAAATATATTTTAATTAATATAATTAAAATTAATTAAAAAGAAATAAAAACGAACGATTTCACCCCTTTTCTGCCGAAAACTTGTTTCTAAGTTTCCGGCACTGCCCGAACGAGTTTTCGACGGTCAAAGGTACTATTCGAATCCTCTCTTCAAGCCGAACATTTTCATATCTTCAATTTGAGTTTTCATCAATTAGAGAGACTGGACTTAAGCCACGACCGTCGAACATGTTTTCCATCAATTCGTCTCCGTCCGGTCGAATCTCGATCTCAGACCACCACCATCAGACTCATCTCTTTAAAACAATTCTAACGAGACCTGTGTCATTTAATTTGATAAACAATTTGCTAAGATACGATAATTTTAATAAACTACTGCCGTCGCGACAAGATGCTACTTCTACCCTTCTGTGGTCTCACGAGTGGTGGTGCATTTGGATAGAAGAAAGCTACACTATTATTGTAAGCAAATGGAATATGCTCTTGTTTCCCTGTCTCACAAGTCATGGGGGGCGACAGTTGAGATATTCATTTGGTTGATGGGTTGCCTAACAATGAGTAATATGATTTGCTTAGAGTCTTCGGGATCACAGGAAGAGGCGAGGTATAATATATTGGGAATCGCATTAGATGAGAATGGTAATGGTTACCTCCCATAAAAAATATTTTCCTTGTAAATCGTAAAAGCGGGACATGGAGAATTGTGTTTGTGGATCCCAAGCCCACTACGAATTGGTTTTCCGAAACCCCACTTGAGAGTGGTGGGCTTTTGAAGAACTAATGGGAGCAGTTAATGACTAAAAACTAAGTCTTGACTTGTATTTAATATTACAATCAATTGCTAATTTCTGCTTTACATTTTGAGTGTCGGTGTCTAAGAATCCATAACTTTGGAGACAAACAAATTTAATGGAACGAACTATAATGATTGGCTTAGAAATCTAAGGATTGTCATCGATTTCATGAACCAGACTTACATTCTGGATAAGTCTCTTCCTAGGACATTGTCGGAGGGGTCCACAGCTAAAGAATGTGTGACATTTGAAAGGTGGCACGAGGACAACCGGAAGGTCCGCAGCATCGTACTGGCATCAATGACTAATGATATCCAGAAACAGTACGATAGGCACGATGATGCCCCATCGATAATGCTTCGCGTGAAAGAGGTTTATGCGGTTCAGGATAGGCATATTAGATATGCCGCCACAAAAGCATTTTTCGGCACCAAGATGACTGAAGGATCCTCTGTGCAAGAGCATGGGATCAAGATGCTTTTCCTCGTGGAAAAGCTCGAGGATCTTCAAGTTGGGCTTCATAATGACACGTACATTGACGTGATCCTCCAGTCACTTTCTCCCTCTTACGACCCGTTTGTCATAAACTACAATATGAATGGGCTTGAGAAGACCATAAACAGGTTGATTAACAAGTTGGTCCAATACGAGGCAACGACCAAAAAGTCTGCGTCGTCGGTGTTGGTTGGGGAGGCTTCCACCTCTAAAGCGAAAGAGAAGGGGGCCAGACGCTGGAAGAGGAAGAAGGGTAAGGCAAATGCAGTTGCAAGTGCTTTAAGCGCTCCTATACCCCAATGGGGATGGGCAAAGGTAAAAGGAAGGTGCATTCCAAATCAATAAGGGCAAATGATGTCTGTATGCATTATCGGAGAAAGGGCCATTGGAAGAGGGAGTGCCCCAAGCTCCTCTCCAGTGCAGGTACATTTGTTATTGAGGTTAACATGATAACAAACTCTGCTTCTTGGGTATTGGATACCGACTATGGAGCTCACATCTGTAATGATTTTCAAGTGCTCGAAAGAAGCTGAAAGCTAAGTAAAGACGAGGATGTCTTGAATCTTGGCGATGGCGAGGCTGTTGCTGCTGAAGTTGTAGGGATAGTCCATTTGGTTGTTAGTGATCAAGTTATGATAGAATTGAAAGATCGCTATTATATACCTAGCATGATCAAGAATATCATTTTCATTTCAATGTTGGAAAATGTTGGTTTTGAGTTTATTATCAATAAAAATTGTTTTTATTTGATGAAGAATGGTTCTTCAATCTGCTAAGTAAACTTTATAATGGTCTTTATTTTCTCCCTCCAACAGCATGATTTCGTTATGACTGCTCAAAACAAACGTAAAATGGAAAATCAGGAAAATGCACAGATCTGGCATGCAAGGCTAGATCACATCTCTCAAGATAGGATTAAAAGGTTGGTAGACTGAAAAAGTCTAGAGATAGACGATTTGGATCACCTACTAGCCTGCGAGTCTTGTCTGAAAGGGATGATGAGCAAGAAGCCTTTTGTAGGACAAAGTACACTTGCCAGTGTCTGTTGTATTTCATCCATTTAGACGTCTATCGGTCACTAAATACACAAGCCAGAGGTGGATTTTCCTACTTCATAACCTTTACCAATGATCACTCACGGTATGGTTATGTTTACCTAATAAGGTACAAATCTGAGGCCTTTCGAAGATTTAAAGAGTTCAAACTTGAAGTTGAAAATCAAACTGGTCGCAAAATTAAAACCCTTTGGTCGAGCCGAGGTGGTCAGTATTTAAGTAGGGAATTCTTAGATTACCTAAAAGAGAATGGAATTCTCTCTGAGTGGACTCCTCCTGGAACGCCACAACTTAACAGGGTCTCTGAAAGCAAGAACCGAACCTTGTTGGACATGGTTCGGTCCATGATGAGTTTTTATCGAACTACCCTTATCGTTATGGGGATATGCTCTTGAGACGGCAACCAAGTTGTTGAACATGGAGCCTTGTAAGACCGTAGCCCAGACGCCATGGCAAGCCTGCATCCTACAAGTACTTGAGAGTGTGGGGTAGCCCTGTATATGTCAAGAGACTAGTGGGAGACAAACTGGACTCAAGGTCTAGTTTGTGCAGGTTCGTGGGTTATCCTAAGGAAACTATGGGGTATTATTTCTATGATCCCTCTTAAGAGAAGGTTTTTGTCTAGCGAAATGCAGTGTTCTTGGAAAATGGTTTTCCAGCGGATACCCAATTTCAGCAATTGCTCCTTGAGGAATCTAGTGAGACGACACCTCAAATGGATGTAGTGACATCATCTGCGCCTATAGTTCCCATTAACAATATTCTTGTTCTCCGAAGGTCAATCAGATTATCAAAATAGCATGAGAGGTATCGATTTCTGGGTTTGCCTTGGTCAATTGGATAATGATCCAAAGACCTATAGAGAAGCAATGTCGGACATTGATTCAGGAAAATTGGTTGAAGCCATGAAATCCAAGATGGACTCTATGAATTGAAATAAGGTTTCAATGTTAGTTGGCCCACCCAAGGGTGTTAAACCTGTTGGGTGTAAATGAGTCTACAAATGTAAGCTTGGAGCTAACGGAAAGGCTACTACCTTTAAGCCCAGGCTTGTAGCGAAAGGGTATACTCAACGACCAGGGGTCGATTTTGAGGAGACCTATTCGCCTATAGCCATAGCCAAGTCCATTCGGATTATGCTTGCCATAGCTGCATGGAATAACTTCAAAATATGGCAGATGGACGTGAATACGGCTTTCCTTAATGGGTTTGTTGAGGAAGACATCTATATGGATCAGCCGGAGCATTTCACATCTGTTGGAGAAGAGCAGAAGGTCTGCCACCTCAAGAAGTCCATCTATGGTCTGAAACAAGCTTCCCGAAGTTGGAATATCCATTTTGATGAGTTCGTACGGGGTTATGATTTCATCAAAAATGACTTTGACCCTTGTGTATACAAGAAGGTCAGTAGGAGCTCAGTTGCGTTCCTAGTGCTTTATGTAGACGATATCTTGCTCATCGGTAATGACGTAGAGATGTTAGGTGACACTTAAGCATGATTCTCCACACAATTCTCCATGAAGGATTTGGGTGAGGCTTCCTACATCCTAGGCATCAAGATTATCCGGGATAGATCTTAAAGGATGTTAGGAATGATTTAAACCTCGTATGTTGAGAAAGTCTTGAAGAGATTCAAGATGGAAAACTCCAAACGAGGATTCCTTCCTATAAGGCATGGGGTTAAGCTGTCCAAGAAGTAGTCTCCAAAGACTGATGAGGAGCTTAGAAACATATTTGACATACCTTATGCTTCAGCCATAGGCAGCATACAGTATGTTGTGCAGTGCACAAGGCCAGATGTCACTTTTGCTTTGAGCGTAACGAGCCGATATCAAGCATATGTTGGTGAGGCTCACTAGATTGTAGTCAAGACCATCCTTAAGTACCTGAAAAGAAGTAAAGATATGTTCTTGGTTTACGGTGGTGGAGAGCTAATTCTAGAAGGCTACAACAACGCTAGCGTCCAGTCTAATGAGGATGATGCCAAGTCTCAATCAAGATTTGTATTCAGGTTGAATGGTGGTGTAGTGGCTTGGAAAAGTTCCAAGCAGGATACCACAGCAGATTCCACCACTGACGAGGAGTACATAGCGGCTTTGGAAGCAACAAAGGAAGTGGTTTGGATGAAAATCTATATCCAAGACTTGGGTGTAATGCCTAACATTGCCGAACCAGTCGTTATCCTTTGCCATAACAACGGGGCTATAGCGCAAGCGAAGGAACCGAGATCTCATCACAGATCCAAGCACATTCTTAGACGCTACCATCTACTTAGAGAGATGGTGGGAAGAGGTGGCGTTCGGATAGAGCGAATCACATCAGCAGAAAGAGGTGACCATCTACTTAACAGATCGATTGACCAACGGGTGTCGCAGATTGCTCATGCTCAGCATCTTTGAAAGATGGGTTTGAGAATAATGAGTGACTGGCTTTAAGGTCAAGTGGGAGTTTATTAGAATAGGTGACTAAAAAGCCAATTGGAGTGGCCTTTATGTAATATGTTCCGATAATTTCAGTTTAATTATAACATTATTTATGAATAAAGTGAGTATTCATTATCTGGCAATTATATTTGTTGTGCTCACTGATTATGTTTATAGGCTTAACATCACAACAAAGCCTACAAACCAAATTATCCAACCTATGTAGTTGGGCTGCGTATTGCATGGCAGCCATGAAACCAACTTCTGAATGTGAGATTTGAAACGTAACCAGTCGAAGACCTCCAGACTGGGCATTGAGACTCCTATTGAGAGTTGCACTAAAATTGCATTCATTGGATTAGTGTCGTATTTCATCGGCAATAAACTTTGAACATCTATGCAATGTTAGTGGGTGGTTGATAAGGTTGTCAAGCCAACTGAACTGACTCACGGGAAGTCGTCATATGGAAGCCTTGGAGGCTTGGTCGGTACGACTAGATCTTCCTGGTTCCCATAATACGGGATTAGTCCATAAACTTGAGGAACCATTGCAGTTGCATGCATGTGATGGTTGTATCATGGATTCGACGAAAGATAACCGTATCTAGGATGTGGTCATTACAAGTCCTGTTAAGTACAATCAAAATATGTAGTGAGGACGATGGGTTCTATGATGGAATCCGTCACCTGTCAGTATATGACAGTCGAGTCTCCCATGCGCTTTGAGATGGTTGGTGCTCTTAGAGTCTGTGGCCACAGCGATTGGTTAAGTAGGGAATGATTTCCTACGTCTCAACCAATAGAGCAAACGCATTTTGAGTTATCGAGCGTAATTTCTAGTCCAGGATGGAAACAAACGCCCAATTCCATACCCTGATTTAGACCGAGAGACAGATGACGGAAGGACCCTACCCATATGGTACTCGGGAGGCTAAATGTTCACGCCAGCATTCACCTAGTCTCTAGTGCTATGGACCGCTGCTAGATGGCCACCTCTGGTGACGGAAATTTCTGATTATTGGTTAATTGAAAATAAATTAATTAAATTGAATTCAATTAATCATTCTGTTGGACATAATCCCAAGTCTAGCTGAGGGTGAACCTAAAGAGTCACACACAAATCACTATGAAATTGGTCGAATTAATTTGGAATTAATTCAAGAAGAAATGAATTAATTTAATTGGACTAAATTAATTCAAGGAGAATTTATAAATATGATTGGATCATTTCTTTAGCAATCCATTTGATCGATGGCTCAATAATATATTAATTGGATTAATTAATTTTTTGGGCTTAACACCTTTAAATTAATTGGATTAATTTATTGGGTTTGGCTTAAATAATTGATTGGATCAATTAATTAGTATTTAGGCTTAAATTTATTTAATTTGATTAAATGAATCAATGAATTTTGGTTGGGCTTGATATAATTTGATTAAATCAAGCCCGGTGCATATTTGAAGCCCAAGCCCATTTGAGGGTGGTTGGAGCAACTTAAGAAGGAGTTGAAACTTCTCACCATGATGAATATAATGGAGGTGTTATTTCATCATGGTTGGAGGTTATATGCATGTGGTTGTATAGGTTGTCTTGGAGGCAAATTTAATAGTTATTGAATTTTTAATTCAATTGTATGTGATAGACCAAACTACGGACATATCCAATATAACCTCCAGCAAAGCCACGACTCGCAATTTTCTCTTAAAAATATTCTTCTTTTTTTTCTATATTGAATTGGATTGAAGTTAGAAGATAAAACAATCGAAAAGTACTAAACAATAGTGTTTGTTTGAAGTTGTTTTTCTTCTTGTTCTTTGTTCTATCTAGCAATAAAAAAGAACTATATCTTCTATTTTTTGGTCTGTACAACTTAGAGGAATCCTAGTTTACATTCTCAAGTGAATAGAATGGGAGAAAATAAAGAGAACAACGCACATTTTAGTTTTTCTAAAGAACAAAAAGGTAACGTTTGATATTATGTTTCTATACTTTTTATTTCATCCTCTGGCTACATGTCTAGCATGTTTATATGTTTATTATAACATTTTTGACAAACACTGAATGCCCGAAAATTTCAAAGGGAACACCCCTTTGAACTGGTTTTAAATTTTTTATTTCACACTTCGATCTCATCCGTGTGCCATACCGACTCTTTCACCTGGCACAACAAGCAGTACATGTCTACTATATGGAGTACCCTAGCATGAAGAGAGACAAATTGGACTGGGTGGCTATTTGCAAAACAAGAGCCAAAAGAGTCATCGATGACTCGAATTGGTCTGAAGTTGTGTTTCAAGAGAATGAGGCAATACCTACTCCACAAGTTGGGACGAACAACCATAATTATGACCTGCATGACCTAAATGGTATTCAATTAGTTGTTGATCTTTCTGTTGCTACTCAACAAGGAGCAGGTACATCGCAATCAGTGGCCAACAAAAGTGATGATCACTCTGACGAAGATAGCTTCGACGAAGAATACAAGGCTGAAGAAGACAGTAATTATGATTGACATTAATTAGTTTTTGTGTACGTAATTTTAAACTAATAAAAGTTTAATTTTCAAACTTCTTTTTTTAAATAAAACACAATAATTTTCTATTTACAAACGGTTTAAAGTTTCAAAACTATTCCTTGAACCGTTCCTAAGTAAGATATTTTTTTTAGTTAGGAACAGTCAAAATTTTCAGACCCGCTCCTATATATGGCAGATATTTAGAAAACGGGAGGGAAAACCAAACTGTTGGAACGGTCAATTCCTAATTTTGTTCAAAGAAATTTAATTACGCGCCAAAAGGAAAAACTATAGGAAAAATTAATTTAGGGTCGGTTTTTTATTTTTCACAGTTCCTAAAAGTAAAATTATTGTTTGTAACCCGATTTCTAAAATATTTTATTAGGATCATTCCTAAATGTGTTCCAGAGCCCATGCCAACGGATGTCCACATCTTGTTCATTTTGTTCTCGATTATGAAATCTCTACATCCAAGCCCTTGAAATGCTAAAATATGTCCACATCTTGTTCATTTTGTTCATTTAACGTATAACAATACTTAACATATGTCAACATTTCTAGCAATCCGATCTAAAATCACACAGTCTGATTGACAGTTCCATCATTTTTAACATTGTTGATTGTGTATCAGATACGATATCTCAGGATCCGTACAACAAAAATGTCTGAAACATCATCGAATGTAGTAGTTATTAGTACGCTTAGAAAATTTATCACACAAATGCATGGGTCGAGATATACGTTTAGGTCATGTTTCGTTGTATTCTGAGAACGCTCAAAATTTTATCTATTTTGCACGGTTTTATTAAAAGGGGAATGCTTTCCCTTTCATACTAATTTCTAGTTATTATTACGTTTAGCAAATTTACGACACCAATGCATAGATGGAGACCTACGTTTGGGTCTAGTTTCGAGGAATTCTGAGAACATTCAAAATTTAGTTGTTTTGCACGGTTTTATTAAAGAAAGCTTGTTTACCTTTCATACTAACCTGTAGTTGTTATTATGCTTAGCTAATTTAGCTAACCTGTAGTTGTTATTATGCTAGACCTACGTTAGTGTCAAGTTTCGTGGAAATCTGAAAACGTTCAAAATTTAGCTGTTTTGCACGGTTTTATCAAAGGAGGTTTGTTTCCCTTACATACTAACTTGTAGTCATTATTACAGTTAGTTAAGTAACCACACTAGTGCATGGGTCGAGACCTACACTTGGGTGAAGTTTCGTGGAATTCTGAGAACATTCATAATTTATCTGTTTTGTACGATTTTATTAAAGAAGGTTTGTTTCCCTTTCATACTAACCTGTAGTTATTATTACGCTTAGAAAATTATCGCACAAATGCATGGGTCTAGACCTACATTTTTAAGTCAAATTTGTGGAATTCTGATAACGTTCAAAATTTAGTTCTTTTGCACGGTTTTATTAAAAAAAGTTTGCTTTCTTTTCATACTAATTTGTAGTTATTATTACGCTTAGGAAATTTTCTACACAAATGCATGGGTCTAGACCTACGTTTTGGGTCAAGTTTCGTGGAATTCTGAAAACATTCAAAATTTAGCTGTTTTTCACGGTTTAATTAAAAGGAAGTTTGTTTCCTTTACATACTAACTTGTAGTTTTAAATATGCTTAGAAAATTTACCACACAAATGCATGGGTCGAGACGAACGTTTGGGTCAAGTTCCGTTCTATTTCGAGAACGCTCAAAATTTTATCTGTTCCGCACGTTTTAATTAGAAGAGGAATGCTTTCCCTTTCATACTAACTTGTAGTTATTATTATGCTTAGCAGATTTACGACACAATTGCATGGGCCGAGACCTACATTTGGATCTAGTTTCGTGGAATTCTGAGAACGTCCAAAATTTAATTATTTTGCACGGTTTTATTAAAGAATGTTTGTTTCCGTTTCATACTAACCTGTAGTTGTTATTATGCATAGCTAATTCACCATACAAATGAATAGGTCTAGACCTACGCTTGTGTCAAGTTTCATGGAATTTTGAAAACGTTGAAAATTTAGCTCTTTTGTACGGTTTAATTGTAGGAAGTTTGTTTCCTTATCATACTAACTTGTAGTTATTACTACGCTTAGAAAATTTATCATACAAATGCATGGGTCGAGACCTATGTTTGGGTCAAGTTTCCTTGTATTCTGAGAACGCTCAAAATTTTATCTGTTTTGCACGGTTTTATTAAAAGGGGAATGCTTTCCCTTTCATATTAATTTGTATTTATTATTATGTTTAGCAAATTTACGACACCAATGCATAGATCGAGACCTATGTTTGGGTCTAGTTTCGAGGAATTCTGAGAACATTCAAAATTTAGTTGTTTTACACGGCTTTATTAAAGTAAGCTTGTTTCCCTTTCATACTAACATAGTTGTTATTATGCTTAGCTAATTTACCACACAAATGCATGGGTGAAGACCTACGTTTGTGTCAGGTTTCGTGGAATTCTGAAAACGTTCAAATTTAGCTATTTTGCACGGTTTTATCAAAGGAGGTTTGTTTCCCTTACATACTAACTTGTAGTCATTATTACGGTTAGTAAATTAACCGCACTAATGCATGGGTTGAGACCTACATTTGGGTGAAGTTTCATGGAATTTTGAGAACATTTAAAATTTAGCTGTTTTGCACGATTTTATTAAACAAAGTTTGTTTCCCTTTCATACTAACCTGTAGTTATTATCACGCTTAGAAAATTATCGCAAAAATGCATGGGTCTAGACCTATATTTTTAGGTCAAATTTGTGGAATTCTTAGAACGTTCAAAGTTTAGTTCTTTTGCACGGTTTTATTAAAAAAAGTTTGCTTTCTTTTCATACTAATTTGTAGTTATTATTACGCTTAGGAAATTTACTACACAAATGCATGGGTCTAGACCTACGTTTGCGTCAAGTTTCGTGGAATTATGAAAACATTCAAAATTTAGCTGTTTTTCACTGTTTAATTAAAGGAAGTTTGTTTCCTTTACATATTAACTTGCAGTTTTTAATATGCTTAGAAAATTTACCACACAAATGCATGGGTCGAGACCAACGTTTGGGTCAAGTTTCGTTCAATTCTGAAAATGCTCAAAATTTTATCTGTTCTGCACGTTTTTATTAGAAGACGAATGCTTTCCCTTTCATACTAACTTGTAATTATTATTACGCTTAGTAAATTTACGACACAATTGCATGGGTCGAGACCTACATTAGGGTCTAGTTTCATGGAATTTTGAGAACGTTCAAAATTTAATTGTTTTGTACGGTTTTATTAAAGAATGTTTATTTCCATTTTATACTAACCTGTAGTTCTTATTATGCTTAGCTAATTTGCCACACAAATGCATGGGTCTAGACCTATGTTTGTGTCAAGTTTCGTGGAATTCTGAAAACGTTCAAAATTTAGCTGTTTTGCACTGTTTTATCAAAGGAGGTTTGTTTCCCTTACATACTAACTTGTAGTCATTATTATGCTTAGTAAATTAACCACACAAATGCATGGTTCGAGACCTACGTTTGGGTGATATTTCGTGGAATTCTGAGAACGTTCAAAATTTAGTTGTTTTGCACGGTTTTATTAAACAAAGTTTATTTTTCCTTTCACACTAAATTATAGTTATTATTGCGCTTAGCAAGTTTATCACACAAATGCATGGGTCGAGACCTACGTTTGGGTAAACTTTCGTGGAATTTTGAGAATGTTCGAAAATTTAGCTATTTTGCAATGTTTCATTAAAGAAGGATTGTTTCCTTTCATACTAACATGTAGTCATTATTATGCTTAGCAAATCAATCACACAAATGCATGAGTCTAGGCCTATGTTTGGTTCAAGTTTCGTAGACTTCTGAGAACATTCAATATTTAGCTGTTCTGCACAGTTTTATTAATGAAAGTTTGTTTCCCTTTCATACTAACCTGTAGTTGATATTACGCTTATCAAATTTTCCACAAAAATGCATGGGTCTAGACCTACGTTTGGGTCACGTTTCGTACAATTCTGAGAATATTTAAAATTTAGCTTTTCTCCACTGTTTTATTAGAGAAAGTTTGCTTCCCTTCATACTAACTTGTAGTTATTATTACGCTATCAAATTTAACACACAAATGCATGGGACTAGACCTACGTTTGGGTCAAGTTTCGTGGAATTCTGAGAACATTAAAACTTTAGCTGTTTTACACGGTTTTATTGAAGGAGGTTTGTTTCTCTTTCAAACTAACATATAGTTATTTTTACGCTTAGTTGTTTAGCACGGTTTTATTAAATCAAGTTTGTTTCCCTTTCATACTAACTTGTAGTTATTATTACGATTAAAAATTTACCACACTAATGAATGGGTCTAGACCTACATTTGGGTCAAAGTTCGTGGAGTTCTGAAAACATTCAAAATTTATTAAAGAAAGTTTGTTTCCTTTTCGTACTAACCTGTAGTTACTATTACGCTTAGAAAATTTACCACACTAATGCATAGGTCTAGACCTATGTTTAGGTCAAGTTTAGTGAAAGTTTGAGAACATTCAAAATTTAGTTGTTTTGCACGATTTTATTAAAAGAAGTACGTTTCGCTTTCATACTATCTTGTAGTTATTATTAATTTTAGAAAATTTATCACACAAATTCATGGGTCTAGACCTACGCTTGGGTCAAGTTTCGTGGAATTTTGAGAACGTTCAAAATTTAGTTGTTTTGCACGGTTTCATTAACGAAAGTTTGTTTCGTTTTCATACTTGTAGTTATTATTACGCTTCACAAATTTACCACACAAATGCATGGATGAAGACCAAGTTTGGGTCTAGTTTCTTGGAATTTTAAGAACGTTCAAAATTGAGTTGTTTTGCACGATTTTATTAAATAAAGTTTATTTTCCTTTCATACCAACTGATTGTTATTAAAGAAGTACGTTTCGCTTTCATACCTACTTGTAGTTATTATTACTCTTATTAAATTTACCACACAAATGTATGGGTGTAGACCTATGTTTGCGTCATGTTTCATGCAATTTTGATAACGTTCAAAATTTAGTTGTTTTGCACGGTTTTATTAAAGAAAGTTTGTTTCCCTGTCATACTAACTCGTAGTTATTATTACGTTTTGCAAATTTTCCACTCAAATGCATGGGTCTAGACCTACATTTGGATAAAGTTTCGTAGAATTCCGGAAACATTCAAAATTTTTAGCTGGTTTGCACGGTTTTATTAAAAAAAGTTTGTTTCCCTTTCATTCCAACTTGTGGTTATTTATGCTTAGCAAATTTACCAAACAAATGCATGGCTCAAGACCTACACTTGGGTCAAGTTTCGTGGAATTTTGAGAACGTTCAAAATTTAGTTGTTTTGCACGGTTTTATTAACGAAAGTTTGTTTCGTTTTCATACTTACTTGTTGTTATTATTACGCTTCACAAATTTACCACACAAATGCATGGGTGTAGACCAATTTTGGGTCAAGTTCTTTGGAATTTTGAGAACGTTCAAAATTTAGCTGTTTTGCACGATTTTATGAAATAAAGTTTGTTTTCCTTTCATACCAACTGATAGTTATTATTACGCTCAGCAAATTTACAACACAAATACATGGATCTAGACCTACGTATGGGTCAAGTTTTGTGGAATACTGAGAACGTTGAAAATTTAGTTGTTTTGCACGGTTTTATTAATGAAAGTTTGTTTCCCTTTCGCACTAACTTGTATTTATTATTATGCTTAGCAAATTTTCCACACTAATGCATTAGTCTAGACTTATATTTGAGTCAAGTTTCATGGAATTTTGAGAACGTTCAAAATTTAGTTGTTTTGCACGGTTTCATTAATGAAAGTTTGTTTCGTTTTCATACTAACTTGTAGTGATTATTACGCTTCACAAATTTACCACACAAATGCATGGGTCTAGACCACCATTTGGGTCAAGTTTTGTGGAATTTTTAGAACGTTAAAAATTTAGCTGTTTTGCACGGTTTTATTAACGAAAGTTTGTTTCCCTTCATACTAACTTGTAGTTATTATTACGCATCGCTACTTTGCCACACATTTACATGGGTCTAGACCCATGTTTGGGTCAAGTTTCTTGGAATTTTGAGAATGTTCAAAATTTAGCTGTTTTGCACAATTTTATTAAAAAAAGTTTGTTTCCATTTCGTACCAACTGATTGTTATTATTACGCTTAGCAAATTTACAATACAAATGCATGGGTCTAGACCTACGTATCGGTCTAATATCGTGGAATACTGAGAACGTTCAAAATTTAGTTGTTTTGCATGGTTTTATTAAAGAAAGTTTGTTTCCCTTTATACTAACTTGTACTATTATTACGTATAGCAAATTTACCAAACAAATTAATGGGTCCCGACCAACGTTTGAGTCAAATTTCTTGGCATTCTGAGAACGTTCAAAATTTAGTTATTTTGCACGATTTTATTAAATAAAGTTTGTTTCCCTTCCATATTAATTTGTAGTTCTTATTACGCTTAGCAAATGTTCCACATTAATGCATGGCTTTAGACTTATATTTGGGTCAAGTTTCGTGGAATTTTGAGAACGTTCGAAATTTAGTTGTTTTGCAGGTTTTATTTAAAGAAGTATATTTCGCTTACATACTAAATTGTAGTTATTATTAGGCATAGGTAATTTACCATACAAATGCATGGGACTAGACCTAAGGTCATGTTTTGCGGAATTCTTCGAACGTTCCAAATTTATTTGTCTTGCACGGTTTATTTACAAAAGTTTGTTTTCCTTTCATACTAACTTGTAGTTATTATTACGCTTAGGAAATTTACCAAACAAATGCATGGGTCTCAACCAACATTTCGGTCAAGTCTCTTGGAATTTTTAGAACGTTCAAAATTTAACAATTTTGCCCGGTTTTATTAAACAAAGTTTGTTTTCGTTTCATACGAACTGGTAATTATTGTTACGCTTAGCAAATTTACAACACAAATGCTTGGGTCTAGACCTACGTTTGGTTCAAGTTTAGTGGAATTCTAATAACGTTCAAAATTTAGTTGTTCTGCATGGTTTTATTAAAATAAGTACGTTTCGCTTTCATACTAACTTGTAGTTATTATTACTCTTTGAAAATTTGCCACACAAATTCATGGGTCTAGACCGACGTTTGGGTCAAGTTTCGTGGAATACTGAAAACGTTCAAAATTCAGTTGTTTTGCACGGTTTATTAAAGAATGTGTGTTTCCTTTCATACTAACTTGTAGTTATTATTACGCATACCAAATTTATGACGCAAGTGCATGGGTTGAGACCTATTTTTGGGTCATGTTTCGTGGAATTCTGAAAACGTCCAAAATTTTGCTATTTCGCACGACTTTATTAAAGAAAGTTTGTTTCCCTTTGATGCCACTTGTAGTTATTATTACGCTGAGCAAATTTACCAAACAAATGCATAGCTAGAGACCTACTTTTGGGTCATGCTTCGTGGAATTCTGCGATGTTCAAAATTTAGTTGTTTTGCACGGTTTTGTTATCGAAAGTTTGTTCTCCTTTCATACTAACTTGTAGTTATTATTACGCTTAGAAAATTTACCACACAAATGCATGGGTCTAGACCAACGTTTGGGTCAAGTTTTTTCAAATTCTGATAACGTTAAAAATTTATCTATTTTGCCCGGTTTTATTAAAGAAAATTTGTTTTCCTTTCATACCAATTAGTGGTTATTATTAGACTTAGCAAATTTACAACACAAATTCATGGGTCTAGATCTCCGTTTAGGTCAAGTTTCGTGAAATACTGAGAACGTTCAAAATTTAGTTGTTTTGCACGATTTTATTTAAAAATGTTTTGCACGGTATTATAACGCATAGGAAATTTACGACACAAATGCATGGGTTGAGCTTCCTTACGCATAGGAATTTTGAAAACGTTCAAAATTTACTTGTTTTGCTTGGTTTGATTAATTAAAGTTTGTTTCCCTTTCGCTCCAACTTGTGGTTATTATTACGCTTAGCAAATTTACCAAACAAATGCAAGGCTCCAGACCTACGTTTGGGTCAAGTTTCGTGGAATTCTGCGAACAATCAAAATATAGTTGTTTTGCACGGTTTTATTTACGAAAGTTTGTTTTCTTTACATACTAACTTGTAGTTATTATTACCCTTAGCAAATTTACCACACAAATGCATGGGTCTGGTCCAACGTTTGGGTCAAGTTTTTTGGAATTTTGATAATGTTTAAAATTTAGCTATTTTGCACGGTTTTATTAAAGGACGTTTGTTTCGGTTTCATACGAACTGGTAATTATTATTACGCTTAGTAAATTTACCACACAAATGCATGGGTCTAGACCTACATTTGGGTCAAGTTTCGTAGAATTCTGAGAATGATCAAAATTTAGTTGTTTTGCACAATTTTTATTAAAGAATGTTTGTTTCCCTTTCATACTAACTTGTAGTTATTATTACGCTTAGCAAATTTTCCACATTAATGTATGGCTCTAGACTTATATTTGGGTCAAGTCTCGTGGAATTTTGATAACGTTCAAAATTTAATTATTTTGCACGGTTCTATTAAAGGAAGTTTTTTTTTCTCTTACATACTTACTAACTTGTAGTTATTATTACGCTTAGGTAATTTACCACACAATTACATGGGTCTAGACCAACATTTGGGTCAAGTTTCCTAGAATTCTAAAAACGTTCAAAATTTAGTTGGTTTGCACGGTTTTATTAAAGAATATTTGTTTTCCTTTCATACTAACTTATAGTTATTATTATGCATAGCAAATTTACGACATAAATGCATGGGTTGAGACCTATGTTTGTATCAAGTTTCGTGGAATTTTGAGAACGTTCAAAATTTAATTATTTTGCACGATTTTATTAAATAAAGTTTGTTTCCCTTTCATACTAACTCGTAATTATTATTATGCTTTGCAAATTTACCACTGAAATGCATGTGTCCAGACCTACATTAGGGTCAAGTTTCGTAGAATTTTTAAAACTTTCAAAATTTAGCTGTTTTGCACGGTTTTATTAAAGAAAGTTTGTATGACTTTCATATTAACCTGTAGTTATTATTATGTTTGGGAAATTTACCACACTAATGCATGGGTAAAGAAATATTTTTGGGTAAAGTTTAGTGGAATTTTGAGAACGTTCAAAATTTAGTAGTTTTGCACTGTTTTATTAAATAAAGTTTGTTTCCCTTCCATTCTAACTCATAGGTATTATTACGCTTTCCAAATTTACCACAAATGCATGGGTCTAGACCTACATTTGGGTCAAGTTTCGTGCAATTCTGAGAACATTCCAAATTTAGAGGTTTTGCACGATTTCATTAAAGAGAGTTTGTTTCCCTTTCATACTAACTTGTTGTTATTATTACGATTAGCAAATTTTTCACACTAATGTATAGGTCTAGACCAACGTTTGGGTCAAGTTTCGTGGAATTCTGAGAACGTTCAAATTTAGTTAGTTTGCACGATTTTATTAAAAATGTTTCTTTCGCTTTCATACTAACTTGTAGTTATTATTATGCTGAGTAAATTTAAGATACAAATGCATGGGTCTAGACCTACGTTTAGGTCAAGTTTCATGAAATTTTGAGAATGTTCAGAATTTAGCTTTTTTGCATGTTTTTATTAACTAAAGTTTGCTTCCCTTTCACACTAACTCGTAGTTATTATTATGCTTCGCAAATTTACAACACAAATGCACGGGTCTAGACCTACGTTTGGGTCTATTTTCGTAGAATTCTGAGAACGTTCAGAATTTAGCTATTTTGCACGGTATTATTAAAGAATGTTTGTTTTTCTTTCATACTAATGTATAGTTATTATTATGCTTAGAAAATTTATCACACTAATGCATGGGTCTAGACCTATGTTTAGGTCAAGTTTAGTGGAATTCTGAGAACGATAAAAGTTTAGTTGTTTTGCACGATTTTATTAAAAGAAGCATGTTTCGCTTTCATACTAACTTGTAGTTATTATTACTCTTAGCAAATTTACCACACAAATGCATGTTGGGTCGAGTTTCGTGGAATTTTGAGAACGTTCAAAATTTAGTTGTTTTACACGATTTTATTAAAGCAAATTTGTTTCCCTTTCATACTAACTCGTAGTTATTATTACGCTTCGCAAATTTACCACACAAATGCATGGGTAAATAGCTACGCTTGGATCAAGTTTCGTAAAATTCTGAAAACGTTCAAAATTGACTTGGTTTGCACGGTTTTATTAAAGAAAGTTTGTTTCCCTTTCATACTAACTTGTAGTTATTATTACACTTAGCAAATTTTCTACACTAATGCATGGGTCTAGACTTATATTTGGGTCAAGTTTCGTTAAATTTTGAAAACGTTCAAAATTTAGTTGTTTAGCATGGTTTTATTAAAGAAAGTTTGTTTCGCTTTCGTACTAACTTGTAGTTGCTACTACACTTAACAAATTTACCTCACAAATGCATTGGTCCGGACCTACATTTGGGTCAAGTTTCTTGGAATTTTGAGAATGTTCAAAATTTAGTTGTTCTGCACGGTCTTATTAACGAACGTTTGTTTCGTTTTCATATTTACTTGTAGTAGTTATTACGCTTCACAAATTTACCACACAAATGCATGGGTCTGGACAAACGTTTAGGTCACGTTTTTTTGGAATTTTTACAACGTTCAAAATTTAGCTGTTTTGCACGGTTTTATTAATGAATGTTTCTTTCCCTTTCATACTAACTTGTAGTTATTATTACGCTTCGCTAATTGGCCACACAAATGCATGGGTCTAGACCAACGTTTGGGTAAAATTTCTTGGAATTCTGTGAACGTTCAAAATTTAGTTGTTTTGCACGATTTTATTAAAGAAAGTTTGTTTCCCTTTCATACTAGACCTAAGTTTGGGTCAAGTTTCGTGGAATTCCACGAACGTTCCAAATTTAGTTGTCTTGCACGGTTTATTTAGAAAAGTTTGTTTTCCTTTCATACTAACTTGTAGTTATTATTACGCTTAGCAAATTTACCAAACAAATGCATGGGTCTAGACCAACGTTTCGGTCAAATTTTTTGGAATTTTTAGAACTTTCAAAATTTATCAATTTTGCTTGGTTTTATTAAATAAAGTTTGTTTCCTTATCATACGAACTGGTAATTATTATTACGCTTAGCAAATTTACAACACAAATGCATGGCTCTAGACCTACGTTTAGGTCAAGTTAAGTGGAATTCTGAAAAGGTTCAAAATTTAGTTGTTCTGCACGATTTTATTAAATTAAGTACGTTTCGCTTTTATACTAACTTGTACGTTTGGGTCAGGTTTCGTGGAATTTTGAGAACATTCAAAATTTAATTGTTTTTCACGATTTTATTAAATAATGTTTCTTTTGCTTTCATACTAACCTATAGTTATTATTACGCTTAGTAAATTTAACGTACAAAGGCATGGGTCTAGACCTACGTTTGGGTGATGTTTCGTGGAATTCTAAGAACGTTCAAAATTTAGTTGTTTTCCACGGTTTTATTAAAGAAAGTTTGTTTCTCTTTCATACTACCTCGTAGTTATTATTACGCTTCGCAAATTTACCACACAAATCCATGGGTAAAGACCTACGTTTGGGTCAAGTTTCGTGTAATTCTGAAAATGTTCAAAATTTACTTGGTTTGTACGGTTTTATTAAAGAAAGTTTGTTTCTCTTTCATACTAACTTGTAGTTATTACTACACTTAGTAAATTTTCCACACTAATGCATGGGTCTAGACTTATATTTGTGTCAAGTTTCGTGAAATTTTGAGAACGTTCAAAATTTAATTGTTTAGCATGGTTTTATTAAAGAAAGTTTGTTTCTCTTTCATACTAACTTGTAGTTGCTATTACGCTTAAAAAATTTACCTCACAAATGCATTGGTCCAGACCTACGTTTTGGTCAAGTTTCTTAGAATTTTGAGAACGTTCAACATTTAGTTGTTTTGCACGGTTTTATTAACGAAAGTTTGTTTCATTTTCATACTTACTTGTAGTTATTATTACGCTTCACAAATTTACCACACAAATGCATGGGTCTAGACCTATGTTTGCATCAACTTTAGTGGAATTCTGATAACATTCAAAATTTAGTTGTTTTGCATGGTTTTATTAAAGAAAGTTTGTTTCCCTTTCATACTAACTTGTAGTTATTATTCCGCTTGGCAAATGTTCCAAACTAATGCATGGGTCTAGACTTATATTTGGGCCAATTTTTGTGGAATTTTGATAACGTTCAAAATTTAGTTGTTTTGCATTGTTTTATTAGAGAAAGTATGTTTCTCTTTCATACTAACTTGTAGTTACTATTACGCTTATCAAATTTACCATACAAATGCATTGGTCTAGACCTACGTTTGGGTCAAGTTTCCTGGAATTCTTATAACGTTCAAAATTTAGCAGTTTTGCGCGGTTTTATTAAAGAAAGTTTGTTTCCCTTTCATACTAACTTTAGTTATTATTGCGTTTAGCAAATTTACCACACAAACGTATAGGTCTAGACCTACGTTTTGGTCAAGTTTTTTGAAATTTTGATAACGTTCAAAATTTAGCTATTTTGCACGGTCTTATTAAAGAAGCTTCCCTTTCATACTAACTTGTAGTTATTATTACGCTTTGTAAAATTCTGCGAACGTTCAAAATTTATCTGTTTTCCACGATTTTATGAAAGAAAGTTTGTTTCCTTTTCATACTAACATGTAGTTATTATGCTTACAAAATTTACCATACAAATTCATAGGACTAGACCTACATTTGGGTAGAGTTTAGTGGAATTCTGAGAACGTTCAAAATTTAGCTGTTTTGCACGATTTTATTAACGAAAGTTTGTTTCCTTTTCATACTAACCTGTAGTTATTATTACGCTTAGCAAATTTTTGCCACACAAATGCATGGGTCTAGACGTACGTTTGGGTCAAGATTGGAGGAATTCTGCGAATTTTCAAAATTTACCTGTTTTGCACAGTTTTATTAAAAAAAGTTTGTTTGTCTTTCATATGTAGTTATTGTTACACTTAGAAAATTTACCACACAAACCCATGGGTCTAGACCTACGTTTGGGTCATGTTTAGTGGAATTTTGAGAACATACAAAATTTAGCTGTTTTGCACGGTTTCATTAAAGAAAGGTTGTTTTTCTTTCATACAAACATGTACTCATTATTACGTTTACCAAATTTACCAAACAAATGCATGCACCTACGTATGGGTCAAGTTTCGTGGAATTCTGAGAATGTTCAAAATTTAGTTGTTTTGCACGGTTATATTAAAGAAAGTTTGTTTCTCTTTCATATTACGCTTAAAAAATTTTCCACACAAGTGCATGGGTCGAGACCTAGGTTTGGGTCATTTTTCGTGGAATTCTAGAATGTTCACAATTAAGCTGTTTTGCACGATTTTATTAAAGAAAGTTTGTTTCCCTTTCATACTAACTTGTAGTTATTATTATGCTTAGCAAATTTTCCAGACAAACGCATGGGTCTAGACCTACGTTTGGATCAAGTTTTGTGAAATTTTGAGAACATTCAAAATTCAACTGTTTAGCACGACTTTATTAAAAAAGTTTCTTTCAATTTCATATTAACCTGTAGTTATTATTATGCTAAGAAAATTTACCAAACAAATGCTGGGATCTAGACCTACGTCTAGGTCATCTTTAGTGGAATTTTGACAACGTTCAAAATATAGCAGTTTTGCATGATTTTATTAAAGAATGTTTGTTTCCTTTTCATACTAACCTGTAGTTATTATTGCTCTTAGCAAATTTGTACAACACAAATGCATGGGTCTAGACCAATATTTTGTTCTAGTTTTGTGGAATTCTGATAATGGTCAAAATTTAGTTGTTTTGCGCGGTATTATCAAAGGAAGTTTGTTTCTCTTTCATACTAACTTGTAGTTATTATTACGCTTATCGAATTAACCACACAAATGCATGGGTCTAGACCTACGTTTGTGTCATGTTCTGTGAAATTCTGAAAACGTTCAAAGTTTAGCTGTTTTACATGGTTTTATCAAAGGAAGTTTGTTTTCCTTCCATACCAACTTGTAGTTATTATTACGCTTACGAAATTACCACACAAATGCTTAGGTCTACACCTACGTTTGGGTCAAATTTCTTGAAATTCTGAGAACGTTCAAAACTTAGCTGTTTTGCACGGTCTTATTAAAGAAAGTTTGTTTCCCTTTCAGACTAACTTGTAGTTACTATTATGCTTAACAAATTTACCAACAAATGCATGGGTCTAGACCGATGTCTGGGTCAAGTTCCGTGAAATTCTGAGAACATTCAAAATTTAGCTGTTTAGCACGATTTTATTAAAGAAAGTTTGTTTCGCTTTCATACTCAGCTCTATTTATTATTACACTAAGAAAATTTACCACACAAATGCATTGATCTAGACCTATGTTTGGGTCCTGTTTAGTGCAATTCCGAGAACGTCCAAATTTAGTAGTTTTGCATGGATTTATTGAAGAAAGTTTGTTTTCTTTTCATACTAATCTGTAGTTATTGTAACGCTTAGCAAACTTTACCAGACAAATGCATGGGTCTAGACCAATGTTTGATTCAAGTTTCCTGAAATTCTAATTACGTTCAAAATTTAGCTGTTTTCCACGGTTTTATCAAAGTAAGTTTGTTTCCCTTTTATACTAATTTGTAGTTATTATTACGCTTAGCAAATTTACCACACAAAATGCTTGGGTTGAGTCCTACGTTTGGGTCAAGTTTCATGAAATTATGAGAACGTTCAATGTTTGTTTCCCTTTCATACTAACCTGTAGTTGTTGTTACGCTTAACAAACTAACCACACAAATGCATGGGTCGAGACCTACGTTTGGGACAAATTTCATATAATTCCGAGAACGTTCAAAATTTTGTTGTTTTGCACATTTTTATCAAAGGAAGTTTATTTTCCTTTCATACCAACTTGTAGTATTTATTACGCTTAGCAAATTACCATACAAATGCATGGGTCTAGACCTACATTTGGGTCAAGTTTTGTATAATTCTGAAATTTAGTTGTTTTTCATGTTTTTATTAAAGATAGTTTGTTTCCCTTTCATACTAACATGTAGTTATAATTACGCTTCGCAAATTTACCACACAAATGCATGGGTCTACACCTACGTTTGGGTCAAGTTTCGTGAAATTCTAAAAACGTTCAGAATTTAGCTGTTTCGCATGGTTTTATCGAAGGAAGTTTGTCTTCCTTTCATACCAACATGTAGCTTTTATTTTAGGTAAATGTAAATTTCATTAAGTAAAGAATGGTATAGTACAACAATGTGGTTTTCAAATGGTTTCTCCCTCGACAGAACAAGGGATACGCCACAGTCTATACAAAGCACGTGTACTGACTGATGAAGCCAAGTTAATGCCGAGGATCCTCTGTCGTACATCCTCGACAATCAAGCTACCCAAGATGTTCGGAGTCCGCTCGGTGTTTTCAAACTGCCTCAAGTTCCTCTCCCTCCAAATATGATATACACACGATGCAAGTAGAATACGGTATGCCATGTTAATAATGTGCCTACCTCTCCATTTTCGCATCGCCCATTCAATGTCAACTGCCCAATTCGTATTGGGCTAGTGAAACCGAATCTTTCTGCAAATCTCAGAAGGCACTGTCGGCTGAATCTGTATCGGAAGAATAAATGTGAATGGGATTCCGTAATTCCCTCGTCACATAATGTACAAGCCCCCAAGTGGGATAGCCAGGGTTTGTCCGTAGTGGGTAGCTTGCCAAGAATTGTGAGCCTCAAAATGAACGAGTGACGAGGGATCTTCAGAGGACCCGAAAGTAGTGAAGACCAACCTACTTTCGGCCTTGGGGGATCAATTAACTGATAGAGGATCTGTGTGGTGGATTGTCCTTTGTCAGATTTCCAAACAACCCGATCCTCTCCTCCATAAATATGCGGTAGAGTATGAGTAATCTCCAAACATTCGAAATTCGTGATGGGGGGGCATTGCCATTCTCCTCCTGAAATCACCAAGATGGCCTAGGCCCTATAGGAACCGCTCAATATGTGGTTCAAGATGGTTCCATGGGTCCTGCCAATAATAAAAACTCTCTTTGTTACCAATCTGGTATTCCATAATAGAGCGAAGATAAGGCCAGAGTCTCAGCATTTTCCGCCATCCCCAAGAACCACCATGTTCCCGTATAGTCCAGACCGATGCGTCCCGTAAATGGCCATGATATAGCCATTGCACCCAAATGGAGGTCCTATCACACCTAATAATATCACAAAGTTTCTTGTTCATTAGTGCACAATTCAAGGTAGTAATGTCCTTGAACCCAAGTCCCCCCTCATCCACCAGTCAACACACATCATTCCATGCTACCTTTCCGTAGCCACTATTCGTTGTGCCCTTCCAGAGGAACTTTCTAAGTCTCTTCTCAATTTCATTAATAACCTTCTTCGATAATATAAAACCAGAAGCCCCGTATAAGCTCAATGCTGAAAGTACTGATTTGATAAGCTCTACTCTCCCATCATATGATAACAAGATACCTTCCCAATTAGAGATATGTGCATTTATTTTAGATAAAAGTGGTTGACAGTCAGCAGTAGACAGTCTAGAAGAGATAAGAGGTAGACCCAGGTACCTCATAGGGAGCTGCCCCTCCTGGAATCCCAAAATCACCAATATCTGTTCTTCCATTCTTGAGCGGACCGAGAGATAATTAAGTGGCTCTTTTGTACGTTGAGCCAGAGGCCCGAAAACTCTGCAAATTAGTCCAATCCTACCTTGAAGACTCTGATGGAGTCCAAATCAGCTCTACAGAAGAGAAGAAGATCATTTGCAAATCCCAATTGGAAGACCCTCACTGGTTCGCACTTCCAATGATAAGTGAACTGCATATCTTGTTCTATCAGTTGTAAAATTCCCAAATGTAAGACTTCCATTACAAGCACAAAGAAGTAAGGAGAAAGAGGGTCTCCCTGTCGGAGTCCTCTCGCTCCTGCAAAAAACCTATGGGGTTCTCCATTGAGTCCAATCGAGAATGATGTCGTAGAAATACACTCTTCAATCCACCTTATGAAATAGGTGGAAATCCAAACAGTTGTAGAGTCGCAAGAAAAAAGTCCCACTCCACCGTATCATAAGCCTTTCTAATATCTACTTTAAGTGCACATCTCGGAGGGAGGCGCATCTGATTGTATCCCATGAATAGGTCTTGAGCTAACATAATATTATCCCCAATGCTTCTTCCCGGGATGAAGGCTGTCTGGCAGGGACTAATAATTTTGTCCAAAACCCTACTCAATCATTGGACAAGGAGTTTAGCAATGAGATAGGTTTGAAATCATTAACCGACATCCTGCGTGTTTACCTTTGGTATTAAGGCCAAAATTGTGGAGTTGACCTGCTTTAGAACTTTTTCGGTATCAAAGAATTCCAGTACTGCCCTTGTGACTTCTTCCCCCACTACAGGCCAGGCTGCCTTTAAAATCCCAAACGAGTAGCCATCGCGTCCCGAAGCCTTGTTTTCAACAATGTCAAAAACAGCCAGCTTCACGTCATTCTGTGAGAATGTAATGCATAGTTGGTTTGCTTCCTCATCAGTAAGGATGTGCCTCGCCCATGGTCTCAAAAAACAAACATCGACCGTCGATTGTTTTGTCTGTCAAAGCTCACTTATTGTTGGGCCTCATCAAGAAATCCTTTGGCCTTTTCGACATTCAGTGTCAAATCCCCCTTATTCCTCCATTGTAGACGGAAGACCGGTTTAAGAGGCTTCAGTTTACGTGTCACCGTGTACACAGACACACCAACAATCTCATGGTGCCAAATGTTTTGCACATTAGGGATAAAGTCAGGTGAAAGGGCAAGGTAGTTATTGAATCGAAACATACCTCCATTATGTTGTTCAGTATCTCCACATAAGACAAGTGGTGAGTGGTCAGACATCCTTGGTGTAAGACAATGATATGATGATGTGGGAAACCACGCAAGCCATCTATCATTAATAAGAATACGATCTAACCACTTTCATAAACTCCGTGTGGTCATACTACAATTATGCTAAGTGTACCATTATCCTTGCATTGGTAGTGGCAGCAATCCGACCTCTTGAATACCAATATTAAATTCATTAATGGCCAGCCTAATATCTCCAGATACACCACAAACTTCATTAAGGTCTCGAACAGCATTGAAATCCCCTCCGACCATCCATGGAACATTGGAGCACTGCTGGGCCAGTGTCCTAAACAAATTCCTACGATCAATCACCTCAGAAGCACCATAGACAACAGTGATAATTATATGTTCATTTATAATCCTGCTAGTAACCCGACAATGCACAAAGTGTTCTCCCAATTCAAGGATATGTACATCAACAACATTCTTGTCCCAAACAAGCCAAATGCGATTTCCAATCGAAGCATAATCAACAAACAATTTTCATTGTTGAAGTAAAAATGACTGGATATGCATGACATTACTAAATCGAACATGAGTTTCAAGAATACCCAAGAAGTGTAACCTGTATTCCGAGACAAGGTCTTTAACAACGAGCTGATGGTCTCATGTGTTTAGCCCACGGACATTCCAGACAGCCATGTTCAACATGGATCATTACTAACGGGGCTGAATGTGTTAGGGACCTCAGATGCCTCAATTGTGTCGTCAATTAAGTGCAGAGCATAAAAAGTATTGAATGTAACAACTTTCTTACCCCTGTTATCATGTTTGGAAGTATTCCGTTCGACTTGGAAATCACCCACATCTGCTTTCGAGCCATCCACTACTACACATTCACGGTTTGGTTTCTTTCGTTCCTTTGCAAGTGGTGGTGGTGGGGGTAGATTAAGTTTTGGCACATATACAGTAACCAGTTGTTTAGTTGGTTTTTGAGTTATGTTCATTGCACAATCCTTTGTCGTATGTCCCAGTGTCATGCAAGCAGTGCATTTTGGAGGGAGCCATTCTAATTCTACATCCACTTTACAAGGTGTCTCCTCTCCATCTTCATCTGGCGTCATGACAATGATATATTTAGGAATTTTCTGTCTAACGTCAATCATCATGCATACACGAGCGAAGTCCAGTCTCGTGCATGCTCTCGTAATAGCGTCTGGGTAAATGGGTCAACCCACTCCACTTGCTATAGTACTCAACCCTTCCGATGTCAGAATTCCATCGGGAAATGACGCAACTTAATCCAAATAGGTACTTGTGTATGTTTCAACTGCCTCATAGCCATTCCCGATTCCCATCTTTGGAGAATGATCGGTTGTCCTAAAAATAACCACGGTCCCCCTTCGATCACCTCCTCCATATCAATAACAGTCTTGAACTGAAAGAAGAAGAAGCCATTAGCAGTCGCTGTGACTTCATGTAAATTCCTTTAAGTGGTGATAGTACGGTCTTTTCCCCAAAAAGTAACCAACTGTCGTAGTTTTGCAAAGCCTAGACCCATCACGCACTGTGTCCAAAGAGGGACGAACCACGACCTCCCCGTTTTGCATCTTTGGGGTAATAAATTATAATGTTTTCCGTGATGAATTGTTGAACGCTTGAGCAATTTTATCATCAATAATCGCATTTGACCAAGCATGTAATGGAATGTTCCCGACAAACAATCTCGTGTGGACCGCATTAGTGTGAGCATCAAATGGACTGCAATCTGCCACATCAGCCCTTACCTCACTGTCCAAGTCAGCAGTTTCAGTAGCAGTGACGTCAGCCATGACGTTATCCATGACATCAGCAACTTCTACAGCGGTGACGTCAGCCATGACATCAACAAGTTCAGCAGCCACTGCATCAGCAAAATCTGCAGACAACTCAGCGTTCGCCAGCGCCACCTCATCCATTCTGGTCGCCGGTGAGTCTAGGATTGTCGCCATTGGTTTTTTGTACGTCGCCGGCGTCTAAATAGCCTGTGAAGACAAAACGGCAACAGTAGAAGACGATGTAGAAACAGCAGTTCGAACGCTTCTTTCATTCCCTCGTTTTCCGGCCAAATCGACGCCGGACATTGGCAAAAGGCATCCCAAAGCCTTGCGATGACTAACAGCCGCCGGAGCTATCCCTGTTTGCTGAAAACCACGTTGGCCAAACTTTGTCTCCCACCAGATTTTGAGTTCGTGTAATGCAGCCATGGAGGCTTCATTCCCGTCTACTACTTTGTTTGCTAGGTTCAGAAACTCCTCAATATTAAAGTCCACCGGCGAGGGAGGCGGCTGCCGATCACCATCAACGACAACTGAAGAGGGGCCGACACAAAACCCTAAAATCGATCCCCCATTAAACGACGTAAAGATTGTTTCTTTTTCAATAGGTAATGATCCTCCATCCCCCACGATGCTAGATCCACCTTGAGAAGTCGAAAAATCGCTTGAAATCATCGTCTTTATGCTGCGTGTCATTTTGTCTCCAAAAATCGCTAACAATGGTGGTGCCATTGTTGGAGCTTGTTCACGCCTCAGCTTTCCGTCAAACCCCACTGGAAGAGACTTGGGGTTCCATTCTTAGTCGAAAATCTGGCAGAAATAGCCGGAAAAATGAGCGACGAGTTTTCGGCTTCAACTCGAAAATCCATTTTTTCCATCGGAAATCCATCTCCGGGGACACCACTGGAGGTCTGACAACAACCAGTCGGTTCCCCATCGTCGGCCGACCTTTCCGCATCGGCCGAAGAGACAACCCCACCATCTCCTTCACCATCCATGCATTGAATGCTAGTGTATGTTTTTGAGTGTGTACTAGTGAGTGAGAGAGAAGAGAGAGAAAATTTAGTGTCCATTTTTTTCAAAACTTTGAATTCCAAGTTTAACTCGTAGTTATTATTACGCTTAGCAAATTTACCACACAAATGCATGAGTCTATACCTACGTTTAGGTCAGGTTTCGTGAAAGTCTAAGAACGTTCAATATTTAGGTATTTTGTGCGATTTTATTAAAGGAAGTTTGTTTCTCTTTAATACAAACCTGTTGTTATTATTACGTTTAAAAAATTTACCAAATAAATACATGGGTCTAGACCTACGTTTGGGTCAAGTTTCGTGGAATTTTGAGAACGATCAAAATTTAGCTGTTTTGCATGGTTTTATCAAAGGAAGTTTGTTTCCTTTCATACCAATTTGAAGTTATTATTATGCATACCAAATTCACCAAACAAATGCAGGGGTCTAAATCAATGTTTGGGTCAAGTTTTGTGGAATTCTGAGAATGTTCAAAATTTAGACGTTTTGCACGGTTTTATTATTACGCTTAGCAAATTTTACCACAGAAATGTATAGGTCTTGAACTACGTTTGGGTCAAGTTTCATGGAATTATGAGAACGTACAAAGTTTAGCTGTTTTGCACTATTTTATCAAAGGAAGTTTGTTTTTCTTTCATAACAACTATAGTTCTTATTACGGTTAGCAAAATTTATCCCACAAATGCATGGGTCTAGACCAACGTTTGGGTCAAGTCTCTTGGAATTTTCTGAACGTTCAAAATTTAGTTATTTTGCACGGTTGTATTAAATAAAGTTTGTTTCCCTTTCATACTAACTTGTAGTTATTATTGCGCTTAGCAAATTTATCCCACAAATGCATTGGTTTAGACCTACGTTTGGGTCAACTTTCGTGTAATTCTGAGAACGTTCACAATTTAGTTGTTTTGCATGGTGTTATAAAAGAATGTTTGTTTCCCTTTCATATCAAACTATAGTTATAATTACGCTTAGCAAATTTACCACATAAATGCATGGGTCTAGACTAATGTTGGGGTCGAGTTTTGTGGAATTCTAAGAGCGTTAGAATTTAGCTGTTTTGCACGATCTTATTAAAGAAAGTTTGTTTCCCATTCATACTAAACTGTAGTTATTAATACGCTTTGCAAATTTACCTGACAAATGCAAGTTACTTAGAATTCTGAAAATGTTTAAAATTTAGTTGTTTTGCACCGTTTTATCAAAGAAAGTTTTTTTCCCTTTCATACCAATTTCTAGTTATTATTACGCTTAGCTACAAATGCTTGGGTCTAGACTTACGTTTTTGTTTCAAGTTTCGCGAAATTCTGAGAACGTTCAAAATTTAACTATTTTGTTTCCCTCTCATACTAACTTGTAGTTATTATTACACTTAGAAAATTTACCATACAAATTCATGTGTCTAGACCTACGTTTGGTTCAAGTTTCGTGGAATTTTGAGAACGTTCAAAATTTAGCTGTTCTGCACGGTTTACTAAATGATGTTTGTTTCCCTTTCATACTAACTTGTAGTTAATATTACTATTAGCAAATTTACCACACAAATGCATGGGTCGAGACCTACATTTGAGTCAAGGTTCGTGAAATTCTGAGAAGGTTCAAAATTTAGTTGTTTTACCCGATTAAAAGGAAGTTTGTTTTTCTTTTATACCAACTTGTAGTTATTATTAGCTTTGAAAGTTTACCACACAAATGCAAAGGTCAAGACATACGTTTGGGTCAAGTTTCATCGAATTCTGAGAGCATACAAAACATAGCTGTTTTGCACGATTTTATCAAAGGAGGTTTGTTTCCCTCTCATACTAACTTGTAGTTATTATTAGCTTAGCAAATTTACCACACAAATACATAGGTCGAGACCTACATTTGGGTCAAGTTTTGTCGAATTCTGAGAGCGTACAAAATTTAGTTGTTTTGTAAGGTTTTATCAAAGGAAATTTGTTTCCCTTTCATACCAACTTGTTGTTACTATTACGCATTGCAAATTTACTAAACTATTGCATGGATCTAGACCTATGTTTGGGTCAAATTTCGTGGAATTCTGAAAAATGTTCAAAATTTAGCATTTTACCATGGTTTTATTAATGAATTTTTTTATTATCCTTTCGTACTAGCCTGTAGTTACTATTACGCTTAGCAGTTTTACCGCACAAATGTATGGTTCTTCACCTACGTTTGGATCAAGTTTCATGGAATTCTGCGAACGTACAAAATTTAGTTGTTTTGCACTGTTTTATCAAAGGAAGTTTGTTTTCCTTTCATACCAACTTGTAGTTATTATTACGATTAGCAAATTTATTCCACAGATGCATGGGTGTAGACCAACGTTTGGGTCAAGTTTTTTGGAATTCTGAGAATGTTCAAAATTGAGTTGTATTACACGGTTTTATTAAATAATATTTATTTACCTGTCATACCAACTTGTAGTTATTATTACGCTTAGCAAATTTATCTCACAAATGCATGGGTCTAGACCTACGTTTGGGTCAACTTTTGAAAAATTCTGTGAATGTTCAAAATTTAGCTGTTTTGCACGATTTTGTTATAGAAAGTTTGTTTCCATTTCATACTAACCTGCAGTCATTATTATTATTAGCAGATTTACCACATAAATGCATGGGTCTAGACCTAAGTTTGAGTCAAGTATCGTGGAATTCTGAGAAGGCTCAAAATTTAGTTGTTCTGCTTGGTTTTATAAAAGAAAGTTTGTTACCCTTTCATACCAACTTATAGTTATTATTACGCTAAGCAATTTACCACACAAATGAATGTATATAGACGTACGCTTGGGTCAAGTTTCGTGGAATTCTGGTAACGTTCAAAATTTAGCTGTTTTGCACTATTTTGTCAAAGGATGTTCGTTTTTCTTTCTTGTAGCTATTATAACGCTTAGCATATTTACCACACAAATGCATGGGTCTAGGCTTATGTTGGGTCAACTTTCGTGGAATTTCGAGAACATTCAAAATTTAGTTGTTCTACATGGTTTTATAGAGGAAAGTTTGCTTTCGTTTCATACCAACTTGTAGTTATTATTATGCTTAGCAAAATTATCACACAAATGCATGGGTTTAGACATACATTTGGGTCAAGTTTCGTAGAATTATGAGAATGTTCAAAATTTAACTATTTTGCACTGTTTTATTAAAGGAGGTTTATTTCCCTTACATACTAAGTTGTAGTTATTATTACGCTTAGCAAATTTACCACACAAATGTATGGGTCGAGACCTATGTTTGGGTCCAGTTTTGTCGAATTCTGAGAGCGTAAGAAATTTAGCTGTTTTGTACGGTTTTATTAAAGTAAGTTTGTTTCACTTTCAAACTAACTTGTAGATATTATTACGCTTAGCAAATTTACTACACAAATGCGTGGGTCGAGACCTACGTTTGGCTCAAGTTTCGTGGAATTCTGAGAACGTTCAAAATTTAGTTGTTTTGCAACGTTTTATTAAAGGAGGTTTGTTTCCTTACATACTAAGTTGTAGTTATTATTACACTTAGAAAATTTACCACACAATGCATGGGTCGAGACCTACGTTTGGGTCAAGTTTTGTCGAATTCTGAGAGCGTAAGAAATTTAGCAGTTTTGCACGATTTTATTAAAGAAAGTTTGTTTCCCTTTCATACCAACTTGTAGTTATTATTACGCTCAGTAAATTTACCATAGAAATGCATGAGTCTAGGCTTACGTTTGAGTCAAGTTTCATGGAATACCGAGACTGTTCAAAATTTAGCTGTTTTGAACAGTTTTATCAAAGAAACTTGATTTTCCTTTCATACAAACCTATAGTTATTATTATGCTTAGCAAATTTACCACACAAATGCATGGGCCTAAACCTACATTTCGGTCAAGTTTCGTGGAATTTTGAGAACGTTCAAAATTTAGCTGTTTTGCACGGTTTTATTAATCAAAGTTTGTTTCCCTTTCATACTAACTTGTAAGTATTATTACACTTAGCAAATTTATCAGACCAATGCATGGGTCGAGACCAACATTTGGGTCAAGTTTCCAGGAATTCTGAGACGTTCAAAATTTAGCTATTTTGCCCGATTTCATTAAAGGAAGTTTGTTTCTCTTTCGTACCAACTTGTTTTTATTACTAGCTTAGCAAACTTACCACACAAATGCATGGGTCAGGACCTACGTTTGGGTTAAGTTTGGGTTAAGTTTGTTAACAAAAGTTTGTTACCCTTTCATACCAACCTATAGTTATTATTACACTTAGGAAATTTACCACACAAATGCATGGGTATAGGCTTATCTTTAGGTCAAGTTTCGTGAAATTCCGAGAACGTTCAAAATTTAGCCATTCGGTAACGTTTTATAAAAGAAAGTTTGTTTTCCTTTCGTACTAACTTGTAGTTATTATTACACTTAGCAAATTTACCACACAAATGAATGGGTCCAGACCTACGTTTTGGTCATGTTTCATGGATTTTTGAAAACGTTGAAAATTTAGCTATTTTGCACCATTTTATGAAAGGAAGTTTGTTTCCCTTTCACACCAACTTGTAGTTATTACTGCCCTTACAAAATTTTTACCACACAAATACATGGGCCTAGACCTACGTTTGAGTTAACTTTCGTGAAATTTTAAGAACGTCTAAAATTTAGCTATTTTGCACCGTTTTGTCAAAGGAAGTTTGTTTCACTTTCACACCAACTTGTAGTTATTATTACGTTTAGCAAATTTACCACACAAATGCATAGGTCTAGACCTACATTTGGGTCAAGTTTCATGGAATTTTGACAACGTTCAAAATTTAGTTGTTTTGCAGGGTTTTATTAAAAAAGTTTGTTTCTCTTTCATACTAACTTGTAGTTATTATTACACTTAGCAAATTTACCACACCAATGCATGGGTCGCGACATTCGTTTGGGTCAAGTTTCGTGGAATGCTTAGAATGTTCAAAATTTAGTTGTTTTGTCTGATTTTATTAAAGGAAGTTTGTTTCTCTTTCATACCAACTTGTAGTTATTATTAGCTTAGAAAATTGACCACACAAATGCATTTCGAAACCTACATTTGGGTCAAGTTTCGTGGAATTCTGATAAGCTTAAAAATTTAGCTCTTTTGCCCGATTTTATTAAAGGAAGTTTGTTTCGCTTTGATACCAACTTGTAGTTATTATTAGCTTAGCAAATTTACCACACAAATGCATGGGTCGAGACCTACGTTTGGGTCAAGTTTTTTCGAATTCTGAGAATGTACAAAATTTAGCCGTTTTGCACGGTTTTATTAAAGAAAGTTTGTTTCACTTTCAAACTAAATTGTAGTTATAATTACACTTAGAAAACTTACCACACAAATGCATGGGTCGAGACCTACGTTTGGGTCAAATTTTATGGAATTCTAAGAACGTTCAAAATTTAGCTGTTTTGCAACGTTTTATCAAAGGAAGTTTGTTTCCCTTTCATAACAACTTGTCGTTATTATTACACTTAGCGAATTTACAACACAAATGCATAGGTCTAGAGCTACGTTTGGGTCATATTTCATAGAATTCTGAGAACGTTCAAAATTTAACTGTTTTGCACCGTTTTATCAAAGGAAGTTTGTTTCCCTTGCAAATCAATTTGTAGTTATTATTACGCTTAGAAACTTTTATCATACAAAAGCATAGGTCTAGGCTTATGTTTGGGTCATGTTTCGTGGAATACTGGGACGTTTCAAAATTTCACTGTTTTGCATAGTTTTATTAAAGAAACTTATGTTTTCCTTTCATACAAACCTATAGTTATTATTACGCTAGCAAATTTACCACACCAATGCATGGGTGTATACCTACGTTTAGGTCAAGTTTCGTGGAATTCTGAGAACGTTCAAGATGCAGCTGTTTTTGCATTGTTTTATCAAAGGAAGTTTGTTTCCCTTCATACCAACTTGTAGTTACTATCACGCATAGCAAATTTACCACACAAATACATCGGTGTACACCTATGTTTTTGGTTCAAGTGTCGTGGAATTTTGAGTACGTTTAAAATTTAGTTGTTTTGCACTGTTTTATTAATGGAGGTTTTTTCCCTTTCATACTAAGTTGTAGTTATTATTATACTTAACAAATTTACCACACAAATGCATGGGTCTAGACCTACGTTTGGGTCAAGTTTCGTAGAATTCTGAGAACGTTTGGGTCTAGACCTACGTTTGGGTCAAGTTTCGTAGAATTCTGAGAACGTTCAAAATTTAGCTGTTTTGCACCTTTTTATCAAAGGAAGTTTGTTTTCCTTTCATACCAACTTGTAATTATTATTATGCTTAGCAAATTTATCATACAAATGCATGGTTGTAGACCTACGTTTGGGTTCAATTTCGTGGAACTTTTTGAGAACGTTCAAAATTTAGCTGTTTTGCACGGTTTTATTAAAGAATGTTTGTTTCCCTTACGTACTAAATTGTAATTTTTATTACATTAGAAAATTTACCACACTAATGCATGGATCGAGACCTATGTTTAGGTTGAGTTTCGTGGAATTCTAAAAACGTTCAAAATTTAGCTGTTTTGTATGGTTTATCAAAGGAAGTTTGTTTCCATTTCATACCATTTGTAGTTATAATTATGCTTAGCAAATTTAACCCACAAATATTTGGGTCTAGACATACATTTGGATCAAGTTTCGTCCAATTTTGAGAACGTTCAAAATTAGCTGATTTGCACAATTTTATTAAAGGAGGTTTGTTTCCCTTTCATACTAACTTGTAGTTATTGTTACCATACAAATGCATGGGTCTAGGCCTACGTTTGGATCAAGTTTCGTAGAATTCTGGGAACGTTTGAAATTTAACTGTTTTGCACAGTTTTATTAAAGAAAGTTTGTTTACGTTTCATACTAACATGTAGTCATTATTACGCTTAGCAAATTTACCACACAAATGCATGGGTGTAGACCTACGTTTAGGTCTTTGTTCGTGGAATTCTGAAAACGTTCATAATTTAGCTGTGTTGCACCGTTTTATCAAAGGAAGTTTGTTTTTCTTTCATACAAACTTGTTATTATTACGTTTAGCAAATTTACCACACAAATGCTTGGGTCTAGACTTCCCTTTTTGGGTCAAGCTTCGCGGTATTTTGAGAACGTTCAAAATTTAACTGTTTTGCACTGTTTTATTAAAGGAGGTTTGATTTACTTTCATACTAACTTCTAGTTATTATTACGCTTGGCAAATTTATCACACAAATGCATGGGACTAGACCTACGTTTGTCTCAATTTTCGTGGAATTCTGATAACGTCCAAAACTTAGTTGTTTTGTACCATTTTATCAAAGAAAGTTTGTTTCCTTTTCACACCAACTTGTAGTTGTTATTACGCTTAGCAAATTTACCACACAAATGCATGGGTCTAGACATACGTTTGGGCCGAATTTCGTGGAATTTGAGAACGTTCAAAATTTAGTCATTCTACACGGTTTTATAAAAGAAAGTTTGTTTCCCTTTCATACTATCTTGTAGTTATTGTTACACTTAGCAAATTTACCAGACCAATGCATGGATCGAGATCTACGTTCGAGTGAAGTGTCGTGGAATTCTCAAAACGTTCAAAATTTTGATGTTTTGCACCGTTTCATCAATGGGAGTTTGTTTCCCTTTCACACCATCTTGTAGTTATTATTATAGCAAATTTACCACACAAATGCATGGGTCAAACCTTCGTTTTTGGGTCTACTTTTATGGAATTCTTATAATATTCAAAATTTAGTCGTTTTGCACGATTTTATCAAAGGATGTTTGTTTCCCTTTCATACTAATTTGTAGTTATTATTACACTTAGCAAAATTTACCACAAAGTTGCATGGGTCTAGAACTACGTTTGTGTCAAGTTTCATTGAATTCTGAGAACGCTCGAAATTTACCTGTTTTTCACCATTTTATTAAAGCAAGTTTGTTTTTCTTTCACACCAACTTGTAATTATTATCACGCTTAGCAAATTCACCACAGAAATGCATGGGTCTAGACCTCGTTTGGGTCAAGTTTCATGGAATTTTGAGAACGTTCGAAATTTAACTGTTTTGCACGGTTTTATTATAGAAGGTTAGTTTTGGTTTCATACTAACTTGTAGTTATTATTACACTTAATAAATTTACTACACAAATGCATGGGTCGAGACGTGCGTTTGGGTCAAGTTCCAGGGGTCTAGACCTACGTTTAGTTCAAGTTTCGTGGAATTCTAAGAACGTTCAAAATTTAGCTGTATTGCATGTTTTTATCCAAGGAAGTTTGTTTCCCTTTCATACCAACTTGCAGTTCTTATTACGCATATCAAATCTACCACACAAATGCATGGGTCTAGACCTATGTTTTTGGGTAAAGTTTTGTCGAATTCTGAGAATGTTCAAAATATAGCTGTTTTGCACGATTTTATTAATGAAAGTTTGTTACCCTTTCATACTAACCTATAGTTATTATTATCCTTAGCAAATTTACCATACAAATGCATGGGTCTTGACCTACATTTGGGTCAAGTTTTGAGAAATTTTGAGAACATTCAAAATTTAGTTGTTTTGCACGATTTTATTAAGGGAGGTTAGTTTCACTTTCATACTAACTTGAAGTTATTATTACACTTAGCAAATTTACCACACAAATGCATGGGTCGAGACCTACGTTTGGGTCAAGTTTTGTGAAATTGTGAGAACATTCAAATTTTAACTGTTTTGCCCGGTTTTATTAAAGTAAGTTTGTTTCTCTTTCATACCAACTTGTGGATATTATTAGCTTAGCAGATTTACCACACAAATGCATGGGTCGAAACCTACATTTGGGTCTATACATGTTTTAGTCAAGTTTTGTGGAATTCTAAGAACGTTCAATATTTAGTTGTTTTGTGCAGTTTATTTAAGAAAGTTAGTTTCCCTTTCATATTTACTTGTCGTTATTATTACACATAGCAAATTTACTATAGAAATGCATGGGCTGAGACCTACGTTTGGGTCAAATTTCGTGGAATTTTGAGAGCGTTCAAAATTCAGCTCTTTTGCAAGGTTTTATTAAAACAACTTCGTTTTCCCTTCATACTAACTTATAGTTATTATTATGTTTAGCAAATTTATCACACAAATGTATCGACCGAGACCTACATTTGGGTCAAGTTTTGTGGAATTCTTAGAACGTTCGAAATTTAGCTTTTTTGCACGATTTTATTAGAGAAAGTTTGTTTACCTTTCATACCAACTTGTAGTTATTATTACGTTTAGCATATTTACCACACAAATGCACGGGACTAGATCTACGTTTGGTTCAAGTTCCATGAATTTCTGAGAACGTTCAAAATTTTATTGTTTTGCACGGATTGTATTAACGAAAGTTTGTTTCCGTTTCATAGTAAGCTGTAGTTATTATTACGCTTAGCAAATTTCCACAGAAATGCATGGGTCTAGACCTACGTTTGGGTCAAGTTTCATGAAATTCTAAGAACGTTCAAAATTTAGCTATTTTGCATCGTTTTATAAAAGAAAGTTTGTTTCTCTTCCATACTAACTTGTAGTAAATATTACGTTTAGCAAATTTACCACAGTAATGCACGGTTCTAGACCTATGTTCTGGTCATGTTTCATGGAATTCTAATAACGTTCAAAATATAGCTGTTTTCCACGATTTTATTAAAGGAAGTATGTTTCCCTTTCATACTAACCTGTAGTTATTATTACGCTTTGCAAATTTGACATACAAATGCATGTGTCTAGACCTAGGTTGCGTTCAAGTTTCGTGGAATTCTGAAAAAATTCAAAATTTAGCTGTTTTGCAACGTTTTATCAAAGGAAGTTTGTTTCCCTTTCATACCAACTTGTAGTTATTATTACGCTTAGCAAATTTGCCACACAAATGCATAGGTCTAGACCTACGTTTGGGTCATGTTTCATGGAATTCTGAGAAGTTTCAAAATTTGGCTGTTTTCCACGGTTCTATTAAAGCAAGTTTGTTTTCCTCTGATACTAACCTATAGTTATTATTACGCTTAGCAAATTTACCACATAAATGCATAGGTCAAGACCTACGTTTGGGTTATGTTTTGTAGAATTCTGAGAACGTTCAAAGTTTAGCTGTTTTGCACGGTTTTATTAAAGAAAGTTTATTTCCATTTCATACTAACCTATAGTTATTATTACGCTTTGCAAATTTACCACACAAATGCATGGGTCTAGACCTACGTTTGGGTCAAGTTTCGTGGAATTCTGAGAACGTACAAAATTTACCTGTTTTGCATCGTTTTATCAAAGAAAGTTTGTTTCGCCTTTATACCAACTTGTAATTTTTATTACACTTAGCAAATTTACCACATAAATGCATGGGTCTATACCTATGTTTTAGTCAAGTTTTGTGGAATTCTAAAAACGTTCAAAATTTAGTTGTTTTGCGCAGTTTATTAAAGAAGGTTAGTTTTCTTTTCATACTAACTTGTCGTTCTTATTACACATAGCAAATTTACTATACAAATGCATGGGTTGAGACCTACGTTTGGGTCAAATTTCGTGAAATTTTGAGAGGGTTCTAAATTTAGCTGTGTTGCAATGTTTTATTAAAAAAACATTATTTCCCCTCCATACTAACTTATAGTTATTATTATGCTTAGCAAATTTATCACACAAATATATGGATCGAGACCAACATTGGGGTCAAATTTTAAACGTTCGGAATTTAGCTTTTTTGCACGGTTATATTAGAGAAAGTTTCTTTACCTTTCATACCAACTTGTAGTTATTATTACGTTTAGCATATTTACCACACAAATGTATGAGACTAGACCTACGTTTGGTTCAAGTTTCGTGAAATTTTCAGAACGTTCAAACTTTTGATGTTTTGCACGGTTTGTATTAACGAAAGTTTATTTCCCTTTCATACTAAGCTGTAGTTATTATTACGCTTAGCAAATTTTCACAGAAATGCATGGGTCTAGACCTACGTTTGGGTCAAGTTTCATGAAATTCTAAAAACGTTCAAAATTTAGCTATTTTGCATTATTTTATAAAAGAAAGATTGTTTCCCTTTCATACTAACTTGTACTTAATATTACGCTTAGCAAATTTACCACACTAATGCACGGTTCTAGACCTATGTTCTGGTCATGTTTCGTGGAATTCCTAGAACGTTTGAAATTTAGCTGTTTTGCACGGTTTTATTATAGAAGGTTAGTTTTGGTTTCATACTAACTTGTAGTTATTATTACACTCAATAAATTTACAACACAAATGCATGGGTCGAGACCTACGTTTGGGTCAAGTTCCAGTGGTCTAGACCTACGTTTAGGTCAAGTTTCGTGGAAACCTGAGAACGTTCAAAATTTAGCTGTATTGCATGGTTTTATCTAAGGAAGTTTGTTTCCCTTTCACACCAACTTGCAGTTCTTATTACGCATAGCAAATTTACCACATAAATGCACGGGTCTAGACCTATGGTTTTTGGTCAAGTTTTGTCGAATTCTGAAAATGTGCAAACATTAGCCATTTTGCACGATTTTATTAATGAAAGTTTGTTACCCTTTCATACTAACCTGTAGTTATTATTATCCTTAGCAAATTTACCATACAAATGCATGGATCTTGACCTACATTTGGGTCAAGTTTTGTGAAATTCTGAGAACATTCAAAATTTAGTTGTTTTGCACGATTTTATTAAAGGAGGTTAGTTTCGCTTTCATACTAACTTGTAGTTATTATTACACTTAGCAAATTTACTAAATGAATGCATGGGTCAAGACCTACGTTTGGGTCAAGTTTTGTGAAATTCTGAGAACATTCAACTTTTAACTATTTTGCCCGGTTTTATTAAAGGAAGTTTGTTTCTCTTTCATACCAACTTGTGGATATTATTAGCTTAGCAAATTTACCACACAAATGCATGAGTCGAAACCTACGTTTGGGTCTATACATGTTTTAGTCAAGTTTTGTGGAATTCTAAGAACGTTCAATATTTAGTTGTTTTGCGCAGTTTATTAAAGAAGGTTAGTTTCCCTTTCATACATACTTGTCGTTATTATTACACATAGCAAATTTACTATACAAATGCATGGGCTGAGACCTACGTTTGGGTCAAATTTCGTGGAATTTTGAGAGCGTTCAAAATTCAGCTGTGTTGCAAGGTTTATTAAAAAAACTTTGTTTCTCGCTCATACTAACTTATAGTTATTATTATGCTTAGCAAATTTATCACACAAATGTATGGATCGAGACCAACATTTGGGTCAAGTTTTGTGGAATTCTTAGAATGTTCGAAATATAGCTTTTTTTCACGGTGTTATTAGAGAAAGTTTGTTTACCTTTCATACCAACTTGTAGTATTGTTACGTTTAGCATATTTACCACACAAATGCATGGGACTAGACCTACGTTTGGTTCAAGTTCCGTGAAATTCTGAGAACGTTCAAAATTTTATTGTTTTGCACGGTTTGTATTAACGAAAGTTTGTTTCCCTTTCATAGTAAGCTGTAGCTATTATTACACTTAGCAAATTTCCACAGAAATGCATGGGTCTAGACCTACGTTTGGGTCAAGTTTCATGGAATTCTAAGAACGTTCAAAATTTAGCTATTTTGCATTATTTTATAAAAGAAAGTTTGTTTCCCTTTCATACTAACTTGTAGTTAATATTACGCTTAGCAAATTTACCACACTAATGCACGGTTCTAGACCTATGTTCTGGTCATGTTTCGTGGAATTCTAAGAACGTTCTAAATTCAGCTGTTTTCCACGGTTTTATTCAAGGAAGTATGTTTCTCTTTCATATTAACCTATAGTTATTATTACGCTTTGCAAATTTGACATACAAATGCATGTGTCTACATCTAGGTTGCGGTCAAGTTTCGTGGAATTCTGAAAACATTCAAAATTTAGCTGTTTTGCAACGTTTTATAAAAGGAAGTTTGTTTCCCTTTCATACCAACTTGTAGTTATTATTACGCTTAGCAAATTTGCCACACAAATGCATAGGTCAAGACCTACGTTTGGGTCATGTTTCGTGGAATTCAGAGAATGTTCAAAATTTAGCTGTTTTGCACGGTTTTATTAAACAAAGTTTATTTCCATTTCATACTAACCTATAGTCATTATTACGCTTTGCAAATTTACCACACAAATGCATGGGTCTAGACCTACGTTTGGGTCAAGTTTCGTGGAATTCTAAGAACGTACAAAATTTAGTTGTTTTCCACGGTTTTATTAAAGGAAGTATGTTTCCCTTTCATACCAACCTGTAGTTATTATTACGCTTAGCAAATTTGACATACAAATGCATGTGTTTAGACCTAGGTTTTGGTCAAGTTTAGTGAAATTCTGAAAACGTTCAAAATTTAGCAGTTTTGCAACGTTTTATCAAAGGAAGTTTGTTTCCCTTTCATACCAACTTGTAGTTATTATTACGCTTAGCAAATTTACCACACAAATGCATGGGTCTAGACCTACGTTTGGGTCATGTTTAATGGAATTCTGAGAAGTTTCAAAATTTGGTTGTTTTCCACTGTTCTATTAAAGAAAGTTTGTTTTCCTCTGATACTAATCTATAGTTATTATTACGCTTAGCAAATTTACCACATAAATGCATATGTCTAAACCTACGTTTGGGTCATGTTTCGTGGAATTCTGAGAACATTCGAAATTTAACTGTTTTGCACGATTTATTAAAGAAAGTTTATTTCCCTTTCATACTAACCTGTAGTTATTATTACGCTTAGCAAATTGACCACACAAATGCATGGATCTAGACCTACGTTTGGGTCAAGTTTCGTGGAATTCTGATAACGTACAAAATTTAGCTATTATGCATGATTTTATTAAAGAAGGTTTGTTTTCCTTTCATACTAACTTATAGTTATTATTACGCTTAGCAAATTTAGCACACAAATGCATGGGTCTAGATCTATGTTTAGGTCAACTTTCGTGGAATTCTGAAAACGTTCAAAATTTAACTGTTTTGCATTGCTTTATCAAAGAAAGTTTGTTTCCCTTTTATACCTACTTGTAATTTTTATTACACTTAGCAAATTTACCACGCAAATGCATGGGTTTATACCTACGTTTTAGTCAAGTTTTGTGGAATTCTAAGAACGTTCAAAATTTAGTTGTTTTGCGCAGTTTATTAAAGAATGTTAGTTTTTCCTTTTCATACTAACTTGTCGTTCTTATTACACATAGCAAATTTACTATACAAATGCATAGGTCGAGACCTACGTTTGGATCAAATTTCGTGGAATTTTGAGAGCATTCAAAACATAGTTGTTTAGCAAGGTTGTATTAAAAAAACTTTGTTTTCCTTCATACTAACTTATAGTTATTATTATGCTTAGCAAATTTATCCCACAAATGTATGGATCGAGACCTACATTTGGGTCATGTTTTGTGGAATTTTTAGAACGTTCGAAATTTAGCTTTTTTGCACGATTCTATTAGAGAAAGTTTGTTTACCTTTCATACAACCTTGTAGTTATTATTACGTTTAGCATATTTACCACACAAATGCATGGGACTAGACCTACGTTTGGTTCAAGTTTCGTGAAATTTTGAGAACGTTCAAAATTTTGTTGTTTTGCACGGTTTGTATTAACGAAAGTTTATTTTCCTTTCATACTAAGCTGTAGTTATTATTACGCTTAGCAATTTTCCACAGAAATGCATGGGTCTAGACCTACGTTTGGGTCAAGTTTCATGAAATTCTAAGAACGTTCAAAATTTTGCAATTTTGCATCGTTTTATAATAGAAAGTTTGTTTCCCTTTCATACTAACTTGTAGTTAATATTACGCTTAGCAAATTTACCACACTAATACACGGTTCTAGACCTATGTTCTGGTCATGTTTCGTGGAATTCTAAGAACGTTCAAAATTAGCTGTTTTCCACGATTTTATTAAAGAAAGTATGTTTCCCTTTCATATTAACCTGTAGTTATTATTACGCTTAGCAAATTTGACATACAAATGCATGTGTCTAGACCTAGGTTTCGGTCAAGTTTCGTGGAATTCTGAAAACGTTCAAAATTTAGCAGTTTTGCAACGTTTTATCAAAGGAAGTTTGTTTCCTTTCATACCAACTTGTAGTTAATATTACGCTTAGCAAATTTGCCACACAAATGCATGGGTCTAGACCTACGTTTGGGTCATGTTTCATTAAATTCTGAGAAGTTTCAAAATTTGGATGTTTTCCACTGTTCTATTAAAGAAAGTTTGTTTTCCTCTGATACTAACCTATAGTTATTATTACGCTTACCAAATTTACCACATAAATGCATATGTCTAGACCTACGTTTGGGTCATGTTTCGTGGAACTCTAAGAACGTTGGAAATTTAGTTATTTTGCATCGTTTTATCAAAGAAAGTTTGTTTCCCTTTTATACCAACTTGTAATTTTTATTACGTTTAGCATATTTACCACACAAATGCATGGGACTAGACCTATGTTTGATTTAAGTTTCGTGAAATTCTGAGAACGTTCAAAATTTTGTTCTTTTGCACGGTTTGTATTAACGAAAGTTTATTTCCCTTTCATACTAATCTGTAGTTATTATTTCCACAGAAATGCATGGGTCTAGACCTACATTTGGGTCATGTTTCATGGATATTCTAAAAACGTTCAAAATTTAGCTATTTTGCATCGTTTTATAAAAGAAGGTTTTATCCTTTCATACTAATTTGTAGTTATTATTACCTTAGCAAATTTACCACACTAATGCACGGTTCTAGACCTATGTTCGGGTCATGTTTCGTGGAATTATAAGAACGTTCAAAATTTAGCTGTTTTCCACGGTTTTATCAAAGGAAGTATGTTTCCCTTTCATATTGACCTGTAGTTATTATTACGCTTAGGAAATTTGACACACAAATGCATGTGTCTAGACCTAGGTTTCGGTCAAGTTTCGTGGAATTCTGAGAACGTTCAAAATTTAGCTGTTTGGCAACATTTTATCAAAGGAAGTTTGTTTCCCATTCATACCATCTTGTAGTTATTATTACACTTAGCAAATTTGCCAAACAAATGCATGGGTCTAGACCTACGTTTAGGTCATGTTTCATGGAATTTTGTTGAGAACGTTCAAAATTTAGCTATTTTCCACGGTTCTATTAAAGCAAGTTTGTTTTCTCTCATACTAACCTATAGTTATTATTACGCTTAGCAAATTTACCACACAAATGCATAGGTCTAGACCTAGGTTTGGGTCATGTTTCTTGAAATTCTGAGAACGTTTGAAATTTAGCTGTTTTGTACGGTTTTATTAAAGAAAGTCTTTTTTCCCTTTCATACTAACCTGTAGTTATTATTACGCTTAGCAAATTTACTAAACAAATGCATGGGTTTAGACCTGCGTTTGGGTTAAGTTTTAGGAAATTCTGAGGACGTTCAAAATTTAGCTGTTTTGCACGGGTTTATCACAGGCATGTCAAATGAATACTCTGAATAAAAAAATGTTGTGAAACATGCTAGCTGCCATTATTATGTCGCCCACTCAAAAATTTCAGTATGGTCAGTGAAAAGATGGCCGCAACGATTTCGTGTCGTAGCCAACATGCTTGCATTGAAGCTTCTCAAGCAATCTTCAAAAACAACACTATAGCTACGAGGGATTAAATTAACTCAATTACTGGAATAATGAACAAACGGAGAGCACATATTCTCATAACTTTCATATTGTACAAAATCCTTAGCAAACAGAATTTCAAGAAATACTGGCACGAGCCTCTTTAGAATCATATAATTTCCACATGTGATAAAGTAAATATAATCTCGAAGCCCAGGAAGCAATAGATATTTGTGGAGAATTGCAAAACATGCAAGCACGTCCACTTATAAACATATTAATATGCCGTTTTTGAGTAATGACTTACTTCCTCCAGTTGTTTCTTTTCTTCCATTATACGAAGTATCTCCTCCTTTGATATTCTCTTTTGTTTTATTGTTTCATATGCTTTCTTTTTCTCTTTCGTAAAGCATCCATTTTATTTTGTCGACTCAGGATTGAACCCCACAATCCATTATACAGGCTTTGTATTCACATGCCTAAGAAATCATCAATACAGTCATTTAAATAGGATAATAAAATAAACAATAGATCAATCTATATTAATTCACATATTTCAGTATGGTCGGTGATAAGATGGCATCAAGCCCTACCAAAGAAAATTCTCTCTCTTGGATAGCACTCAAAGAAACCTGTCACGGGCATGTCAAATGAATACTAAGTATCCAAAATTGTTCTGAAATATCCTAGATGCCATCAATATGTCACCCACTCACATATTTCAGTATGGTCAGTGAAGAAATGGCAGCAATATTTTCGTGACGTAGCCAATATGCTAGTAGGGAAGCTTCTCGGGCAAGCTTCAAAAACAACACTGTAGCTACAAGGAAATGAATTAACTCAATTTGGAATAATGAGCATGCCGAGAGCACATATTCTCATAACTTTCATATACTATAAAATCCTTAGCAAACAGAATTTCCAGAAATACTGGCACGAGCGTCTTTTTCCACGTGTGATAAAGTAAATAGTAATGTTTCTACACCAGGTATTACGAAAATTGGAAGCCTCGAAAGCAATAGATATCTGTGCAGATTCACAGAAAAATAAGTCCAGTTGTTCCATTCCATTTTGTCCTAAATGGCCTACTATACTCAATTCCAGCTGTGATGTGCTCAATTGAAAGGCTATTATTATATGACTGGTTTCCATGAACGAATGTTCGTGGCATTCCAACCACACAAGAACAGAAAGTGATTTCATTTTCTGTTAGAAACTGATTTCATTTTTTGTTTGAAAAGCTAGTTTGATTCAAGGATTATGAGTTACTATGAGTAACTTTATGAAGGTGATAAACGACTACCAACAAGTATGCAAGCCATTGTCTAGAATATTTATGGAAACTACTTGCTATAACAAAAATAAATTAAGTAATAGCACCCTCACTTAAACAACAAACTACTAACCAAGTACCTTGCATGCAGTAATATCGGCGGTTATGTCTTCATCTTATGAGCAGCAAAATCTAATTTTCAAGCACTCAATTGTCAATGCATCCAGAGCAACAACTCCAAGTTGGCAAGTGGATACTGCTATTTTTTCTTTTTCTTTTCTCATGTGGATATTGTTTTTTTTTTTTTCTGTTTCTTTTTCTTCTTTTTTTTATATATATTGCTTTTTTCTATTTTTTTTTCTTTTTTGTGGGGATTTCACTTTTTTTCTCTGTTTCTTTTCTTTTTCTTGGGGATATTGCTTTTTGTTATTATCTTTTTGTTCTTCTTTTTTTTGTATATATTGCTTTTTTTGTTTCTTTTTTTTTTTGTGCGCACATTCCTCTTTCTCTATGTTTCCTTTTTCTTCTTTTATGGATATTGCTTTCCTCATTTGCTTCCTAGTTCTCTTGTGCTTGTCTCCAAATGCATCTTCAGAAATCTGTAGAAAAAATACCAGAGAAATAGAGAGGTCAGTGTAGAACAACCAATCATTTATAAAATCGTTGTTGCAGTAGTATTGTATGGAGCAAACAAAATATGCAACTGCAGAATTTCACATAATTCTGTTGCAAATTTTTTCTGCACTAATTCGGCACATTCTACTAATGCAGAATTGAATTTTGGCAGCAACATAAATCAATATGCAGAAGAATTCATTTAAACATATTGAATTATGCAATTTATTTACACACAGAAGTTGGAAATGGAATGTGAGTTGCAGGATCCATGCATGAGGTTTAACACGTAATCTACGTTAGTTCTTACTTAAGATAGAGGTGCACAATTACATTAATTGGTTATCTAATCCTTGTGACTTACGTATTTCCTTAGAAACTTAACTATTTTCATGTAACATTGAAAATGCACTCCCTCATCCTCTTTCTCCTACCCAATCTTTAGGGAACCAAAAGAGCCTTAAATGAGTTCATCCGCTGTATCCTTTGTCATTCGACATCAAAAGATAATAATAGACACAACCAAGAATCAAAATTTAACAACTAGAAACAAGAGCACAAAAACAATCATTTTTTAGAGAAATCGAAAAACAGAGATAAGATGATCATTCTAGTTAATTCACATATTTATACACATATGTGTGCAAAGTGGTATTAATTAAAATAGCATTCATGGTAATTGAATGAATGAGAACATAGAAAATCTTCATAAAAACATTGACCACTAGGGAAAGGACAATTACCATAGAAATTTCTTCAGGAACTACCGTAGTTCATACAATAGTTCTTTCCATGGGGTTTGACGTTATGCGATATGTAAGCCTTTTTTCTGCAAACCTTGTGACCAGATGTCCTAAACTAAGAAAGCCAAAAATAGCTTAGGCGCCTTGAAGGTAGAGAATGGATTCCGGAGGAAGAAGAACAAAAAAAGGACAAATAAAGAAAATTCTTACCTCCAATTGATCCTAGTTCCACCGCATTTTTATCAATTTCAGCTACAATGGATTTTAGAGCATATTTTCCCTTTTCCCACTTCTACATCTCCTTCTTATATTTTTTCATCACAGCAGCTTCTTTTGCTATTTTCGAAGAATCAAGTAGATTAAATAATATGTTAGATAAATAAAAAACATGCAAGGACATACACATATAAACATATTGATATGCAGTTTTAGAGTAATGACTTACTTCTTTCAATTGTTTTTCCTTTCATTAGACGTAGTATCTCCTCCTTTGATTTTCTCTTTGGTGTATTATCAGTTAGACATTAGGCACCTGAATCATGATTGATCTTGATGTCCTCTTATCATCTTCTTCAATCCACGAATCAGTATGTAGTTTATCCTAAATATGGAATCAATTTGTCCCTCTCCAGGGGCAGATTATGTTTTTGGTTTCTTCCAAAGAGGTTTTTGCAATAAATCACAATGCTGCAAACAAAAATAATAAACATTTTTTCTTGATAAGTTACATGAACCTAAATCAATAAGGACAAGTGCCACCTAAGTGAAACCATAGCATGGTAGCATTACCACATTGGAAACTAAAAAGGATCCTAAATGGATGAAAAAGTTGGGAAATTTCTCAAGTTTAAAATATTTACAAGACTAACCATGCAAAAAGACACCCTACTCCATATACAGCTATTAATAGAGCTCATTATTTCATCAAGACGCCTGATGTTAACCACTTTGCCTGTATAACTTGGCACAATAATGGAAGGAATATCGAACATCAGAAACCTTGAAACATGATGAAGCAAATAACTTCATGCAGCTATAAGTACAAGAATGTCAAAAAAATGCACCATATATATCCATCACCGAAAGCATCCTCTATGAACTTTGATGGAAGAACATTAGCTCCTTCCCCAAACCAATCCTTGAAACTCTTGGTTTGGTTCTACCTTGCAATAAATGTTGAAATAAATTGATATTCTCGCACCAAGACTAGAAACTGAGTAACTTAGTCACCACCCCATTGGACTAACTGGTTGACTCAGTGCCAAGAAACTGTTTAGATAGCATATCAACTGTTGATACACACACACACATATATATATATATATATATATATGTGTGTGTGTGTGTGATTATGTATGCATGTGTTTGTCTTTTAATGGTAAAATAAATAAATATATCATATAACTGCAAATAAGATAAAACGAGTGAAAGAGATACACAGCAAAATCCCCTTCTCCACACACCATTATTCTAACCACAAATAGATAGACGCATACACCCTTACATATCCCTTAAACAGTTGTCTATTTCCACTGAATTTTTCTATTAAAGTATTTGCAGCAAATTCAAAGAATTAGACGAATTTCCTCCAAAAGAAAGACATCTTGTTTGACATGGGTAGAGAGAATTGTGGTACTATTCCCTTAAAGAAGCACCCTATTTACAACTCTCAACTTTCCTCTAAAACTCCTCCATATCAAAATCCTACATCAAATGACTGTCCTTCCATCAACAAGAGAATGCACTACTGGTAAGCAAATCTGTTTTATGCATCCTAGTTCAAGACCACATTGGTTCTTGAACTCACATTAATATTTAATGGTGAAATAATGAAATCGGATAGTTTTCAGTAAATTTTGTAAGGGATTCAACGAACCACAGATCAGTTTTGATCTTGTCACTGATGGACATGAGATTCGCTATTTAGAAAGTTGGAAGCAAGTAAGATGATTAAGCTAATTGGAGGCAGACAGAAAAGGATAAACACGTCATTCATGACACCAAAAGCTTGCGGAATGCAATGTCATAACATATAGCATAGTCCCTCAATACAAGCCAATTAATCAAGAAAGACAAGGAAAGGAACTGTAATGATTTCATTAATAGGTAGATTGGAGAAACCCTCTTCAAAAAAAAGGCAAGAAATGAAATGAAGAAACCCTCTTCACAAAAAATTCAAGAAAGGAACTGAAAGGAAGAGAAAAGTGGCTTTTGAGTATTTTTACCAGCAATTTTTTTCATTCTCGAATTTTTCTGTATTGTACCAACCTCCACCGCTGCTTCTCCTGCAGGTGTTGTCCTGCACAGGGGCACCATCAAGCTTAGTCACGTGCGCCTCCTTGACTCCGCCATCCTCAACATACTCCACTGAGGCTTTTTCACCAAACTAGGCATGCAGATTGGTGAATAAAGGCTTTTCTTGATTTTCGTTCCTTTGTTTTTTTAGGTGAGAAGAGGACAGAGGATAGGGGTAAAAACATGTCAGTGCGCTGTCACGAGGACGGTGATTTTGGGTATTTTTTCACTTTCTTGATTTTTCCGCATGGTGAGATGAAAGAAGAGGGGAGTTCAAATGAGGATTTATGAGGAGTGACTTTGAGGCTTTTTCTAGATTAAAAAGATTGAGAATAACTCTAACCAAGATAACAATATTTATACCAATTTAATCAAAGCCCCAAATAATCAACAAAAACCAAACTGCACTTCTACCCCCAACGAAGAGCAAAACAAATAACCAAAATCCAAAATAATTACCTGTGTTTTAACTGGATGGGTTGCGAAACAATTCTGGTACTATTTCCATGACCTGAACATGCTAAAACATGTAGAATTCAGTATGTTTTTCAGTTTGGAGAATGAGGATATGTGTGTTGGGAGTATAGAACTGGGAGTCTCAGGTGGGGTTTCAGGGGCTGCCCGCGCACTCGGCACCCTTGACACACATCAGCCACACAACAGCTCTACATGCCTGACCAAACAACCTTCTCCGAATGACGCTGGACTTCCACAGTCATAGAGTTTTAGGTGTTGGTCTTTTAACTTGTTTTGTTATTTTGCTTTTTTTGTTTTGATTGCTCAGCAGATCATTTTTCAATCTTTTTAATGTCTATTGCTTTCCATAGGATTTATTTTTAAGCCTATTATAGGGGGGGGGGGGGGGTTGGGGGGGGTCGGGGCGGACGGGGCGGGCGGGGGCAAGGCGGCCCCCCCGTAGCCCCCAAGCCTCGGCCGTCCTCATGGCTTGGGCGTGGCTTGTGTTGGCCTTGTTTTGGCGGCGAGAGTCCGGCAAAGGGACTCCGGTTTTATTGCTTTGTTACTGCTTTGTTATTTGCTTTCTGTTGTTTAGATTGCTCAAGGGGACGTTACGCCTCTTATGTTGCAAATTTCAGCTTTTCTAGTGTCTAGTGTAGACGATAGGATTTATTTTTTGAAGCCTTAGGGGGGGGGGGGAATGAGTTCAAGAAGTTTGGTTTAGGGACGTGTTAGAGTCCCCCTCAAGGCGATCCCCTTGCTCTAGCATTGTTGTCTACTATATACGCACTTTTCAATTTAATGCAATCCACTTTCTGAAATCATGTGTTCAAATTGCTGTCGTTGATGTTGTTGCTTTCTACTATGATTCCTGTTGGTGCGCTGCGTTAGTGCCGAGCGAGAGTGTGTGTTGCGATTGGCGAAAGTAGTTGGCGGACTACTAGCCACACTGTGCTCCTTTCTACGCATTGCGGAAGGAGCCTCGTGAGAGAGGGTCGGACACTCCCAGTTGACTAAATTGGAAGAGAAGGTATCTTCCCTTGAATCTAAGATCACGGTGCTGAATTCGGAGCTGGATGAATGTCAGCAGGTGATCCAAGAGATGGCTGGTGCCTTTGGAGGCGATGGTTTCGCTGATATGCAGAGTGACATGGAACAAATGTCTATTTAGATAGGTCTGCTCCAATGTGCACTGAGTAACGCCTTTGTTGTTGCTCATTACACCGGTCTAGGCTTCGGTTTCCCAAGCCGAAGGCCTAAGCGGTGTTTGTGATGCGACGGAGGTCGAGAACTTCCTCTTTGACATGGAACATTACTTCCTTGCCACAGACGTGCAGGACAAGACTGGGAAGGTGTTGACTGCAATCATGTATCTGACTGGTGATGTCAAGTTGTGGCGGCGTACCGAGTATGCGGAGATACAAGCACTTCAAGTGCGACTTGATACGTCGGCCCTTCTTTGGGAGGCAATTCGAGAGCAGTTCTTCCCAGAGAATGTCGAGTATAATGCCAGGTGGGCATTGCGGAAACTGGAGTATACAGGTTCCGTGCGGGAATATGTGAAAGCTTTCTCAGCACTGATGCTGAATATCCGAGACATGTTGAGAAGGATAAGCTGTTCATTTTCATGGAAGGTTTGAAATGGTGGCAGCGTCTTAAGTTGACACGCCAACGGGTGACTGATTTGAGTTCGCTATGACAGCGGTCGAACGCTTGGCAAATTTCAACTCAGAGACTCGGAGGGATAGGCAGACGACGCTTAGCCCCGCACATAATAAGCCGGGTGGGGTTAGATCATTTAGGAGTAACTCGAACAGAGGTGGGGGAGAGAAGCCCCATGCTCAGATTAGCTCATAGGGTAGTTCAGGCAGGAACAAGCCCCAAGTGAATAGGTAGGGGGCACGGCAAAGGAGCAGCGGGTGCTTCCTGTGCGATGGTCCGCATAGATTTTGGGATTGCTCGAAGAAACAATTGTTGAATACGCTGGCGACCTTTACCGACAAGGCGTCGTCCGCGAAGAGTGAGGAGCTACAAGCATTGGCAGGTGGCGAGAATGACTCAGAGGATAATGAGGAAAATTTGGGCACCGTATCCCAATGGTGTAGTACATTGTCCACGGTGGCGGAAAAGAAGGTTGCGCCACCCCTTGCGAGAAAGACTGTCCCGACTCTTACTGTGTAATAGCCGGAAGAAGAAGTACAGCCCCGAAATTCTAGGAAGAAAGGGTTGATGTTTGTTGATGTGAAGCTTCATAGCAAGCCCATTCATGCTATGATTGATATTGGAGCCTTTCACAACCACCTTGCGAGCGCCAAAGTTGCGAGACTCGGGCTCGTGCTGGAGAAGGGAGTTGGTCGAGTGAAGGCGATTAACTCGGCCACACAACCCATTGTTGGTGTGGCCAAGTTTGTGATGATTAAGGTTGGTGCTTATGAGGGTAAGACCAATCTTTCTATCGTGGTGATGGACGACTTCAAGCTTATCCTCGGACTTGAGTTTTTACGGGATAGGCGAACAACGGTTTTGATTCGCTAATGATGATGGGGGCAAAACCTTGCTTCATCCCAACATTGGCCGGACGCACAGGAGAAAAGAATCAGTCAACCATGTAGTTTGAGAAGGGGAGCAAGCAGAATGAGCTATCCTGCTTGTGCACTCTTCGTTTTGAGGAGATGGAGGAGGTGTTAGGGCCCATCCATGGCGAGAGAAAGAAGCTACTGAAAGAATTTCAGGACATGATTCCAGATGAGCTGCCTCGGAAGCTACCGCCGAAGAGGGTGGTGGATCACGGGATTGAGTTGGTGCCTGGCACGGACCTCCCACCAGGGCGCCATACAGAATGACGCAACCTGAGCTTGTGGAGCATAGGAAGCAGTTGAAGGATATGCTCCCTACGCATGTGTTGTGACTATCGAGCGTTGGATAAGATCACTGTGAAGAATAAGTATCCCATACCGTTGGTGGCAGACTGCATCAACCATTTAAGTCCGGCGAACTATTTTACAAAGATAGACTTGAGGTCGGGCTATTGGCATGTCCGAATCAAGAAGGGCGATGAGGCGAAAACGACAGTTGTCACGAGGTAAGGAGCTTTGGAGTTTCTTGCCATGCCTTTCGCCCTGACTAACGCTCCCACAACCTTTTGCACCCTGATGAACCAGGTACTTCACAGTTTTCTTTATGAATTTGTGGTGGTGTACTTGGACAACATTGCAGTATACAATAGAGCCTTGGTCGAGCACGAGGACCATTTGCGGCATGTTCTGACGAGACTTCGTGAGCACGAGCTATATGTGAAGGTGTCGAAGTGCTCGTTTGCTCAGGAAACCATCAGTTTCTTAGGGCACATTGTGGAGAGAGGACCCATTCGGATGGACCCCAAGAAAGTGCAGGCTATTGAGTGGAGACTGTCGAGCGATGTTCATGACTTACGCTAATTTCTTGGCTTGAGGAATTATTATCGGTGCTTTGTGAAAAGCTACTCCAAAATAGCACAGCCCTTGACAGATTTACTCAAGAAGATAGAGACTTGGAATTGGACGCCCCAATACTAAGTTGCCTTCGAGAATTTGAAGAAAGCGATGGTGATAGATCCTGTGTTGGCCTTACCAGATATGTCGAAGCCATTCATGGTGGAGACAGACACTTCAGATTTTGGGTTAGGAGGAGTCCTAATGCAAGACGGCCATCCAGTTGCCATTGAGAGCAGAAAGCTTAAGGATGTTGAGCGGCGCTATTCTGTGCACGAGAAAGAATTGCTAGCCGTGGTTCATTGTCTTAGACTATGGCGGCATTATTTGTTAGTCTCTCCCTTCGTGGTCAGGACGGACAATACTACAGTGAGTGATTTCATATCGCAGTCGCAGCGACCAGTAGGTAGACACATTGGCAGAAGTTGTTGTCGGAGTTTCATTTTATGTTGGAGTATCGGGCTGGCTCCAGCAATCATACGGCAGACGCCCTGAGCTATAGGGCGGATTTGGGGATTTGGATTCAGTACGAGCGCTCCCTCTAGCAGTTGCTACCTCTATAAGAGATCGAGTGCGGGAGTTACTACCGAGAGATCCTGCAGTCAGGGCCTGATCCAGCTTGTCGGGTAGGGCAAGGCTCGACAGTTTTGGATTGAAGATGGATTGCTGATGACCAAGAGAAACCGCCTATATGTGCCGAAAGGTCGGGACCTATGGAAATCATTATTTCTGAATGCCACGACACTTTTTGGGCGGGACATCAAGGAAAGGAGCGCACTTATGCTTTGGTGTAGAGGGCCTACTATGGACATAGATGCGGGACGATGTTGAGACGTATGTCCGCACTTGCTTGATATGCCAGCAGGACAAGACAAACAATCAGAAGAAAACTGGTTTGCTGCAACTACTTCCCATACCAAAGAGACCCTGGAAAAGCGTCTCCATGGAATACATTTGTGGATTGCCTAGTGTGGGATACCTTAGCACTATCATCGTCATGGTGGACCGATTATCAAAATATAGTACTATCATTGCAACCCCACAACATCTTACGGTGGAAGGGATGGATCATCTCTTCTTCAAGCATATTGTTAAGTATTGGGGCCTACAGAAGGACATCGTCAGTGACCGATACTCCCGTTTCACTGGCGCCTTCTAGATTGAGCTATTCAAAATGCTTGGGTCCAAACTTTATATGAGCTCGAGCTAACATCCACAATTCGATGGTCAAACAGAACGCTTTAATTCTATGTTGGAGGACTACCTTCGACACGTTGTGCGTGGTACGCAAAAGGATTAGGTGAAGCTCTTGGATGTCGTTCAGCTGTGTTTTCTTCCACTAAACAAGAGCGCTTTTGAAATCGTCACTGGGCAACAACCGCTCCTTCCTCACACTCTTGACACCCCAAAAAGTGTGAGATCCCCTCTCGCTCGAGTTTCTCTCAGGGGTGGAAGCAAAACATTGATATCACTAGAAGTTTCCTGGAGAAAGCTCAGAAGCGGATGAAGAAGTATGAAAATCAGAATCGATGCTTCATCGAGTTCAATCCGGGAGATCTTGTGATGGTGAAGGTCCCAAGCCCGAGATTAACAAAGTCATCAAGGGGGAGAGATCCTCGATTGATGCAGACGTATGTGGGCCCTTTATCTATCATCAAGCATATTGGGACGGTGGCTTACAAGATAGAGTTGCCTTCCTAGTAGAAAACCCACAACGTCTTCCATGTGAGCCAGTTGAAAAAATATTCGGCATATAAGGAGGACGATGCCTGCAATCAACACAGCTGCCCATAGCTTGAATTAACAAAGACTAAGGAGAAGGTGGCTGAAGCGATCCTGAATCATCGAGTTACGAGTACAGCAAAACGAGATCACATAGAGCACTTGGTAAAATGGAGGGGATGTAGCAGCGAGGAGAACACCTGGGAGCGGGTGACGAAACTCAAGGCGTTTCTACCACTTTTCGAAGCCTACCATGCTTCCCTGGCGCCGAGGACGTCGCCATCTCAGGAGGGCAGGGTGTCAGGGGCTGCCCACGCAATCGGCACCCTTGACGCACATCGGCCACACAACAGCTCTACATAGCCGACCAGACAACCTTCGCCGACAGACACTGGACTCCTGCAGTCATAAAGTTTTAGGTTTTGGTCTTTTATCTTACTTTGTTATTTTGATTTGTTTTGTTTTGATTGCTCAGGAGACGTTAGGCCTCCTGAGGTGTGTTTTTCAATCCTTTTAATATCTATTGCTTTTAATAGGATTTATTTTTTTAGGCTATTATAGGGTAGAATGAGTTTAAAAAGCTTAGTTTAGTGACGTGTTAGAGTTCCCCTCAAGGCGATCTCCTTGCTCTAGCATTGTTGTCCACTGTATACGAACTTTTCAATTTAATGCGATCTACTTTCTAAAATCGTGTGTTAAAGTTGTTGTCATTTCTATTGTTGCTTTCGTATTGTGATTCCTGTCGGTGCGTTGCGTTAGTGTCGAGCGGGAATGTGTGTTGCGATTGGCGAAAGTAGTCGCGGACTACTAGCCATACGGTGCTCCTTTATGCACATTGCGGAAGGCGCCTCGTAAAAGGGGAAGGAACCAGAATTTTTATTGCTTTTTGGGTTTGTGAAATGAGGGAATGTGAAGCAATGCACCGTTTCTCTCTCTTCCTCTCCCTTTTTATCTTTTATTATCCCACCTCTTCTCCTACCAATATTTCCTTGTACTTTTAAGGAATAATCCTTTTGCCTACTCTATACTTATTAATTGTCTTTTTTAATATTATCAATTTTATTTTTTCATATCATTAAATTTATTATCTCATATAAAATACATTAATGAAAAATCAGTTATTTTTTTTTCTTTTTTCCAAAAAATAAAATGAATGAAAAGTCAATTAATTTTCTAGTTAAAGAAATGAAATAGCATATTTAATATAATTTACAATAATAATTAAATATTGTAATAGGCCGAGCCCAATTTGTTGATAGGGCTCAAACCATATTGAATCTCACACTGTTGATGGGCTTTGTTTGCTATTATACTGGGTCGATTTGAATCTCACACAGTTAATATAATGTGATATACTCAAATGTATGTACACAATTAATTTAAAATTTAAAAAAAAACTAATTATTATATTAAAAATATGTTAATTAGATAAATAAATTAATAAAAGTAATAAAAAAAAAGTATGAGAAAATATTGAAAAAGAAGAAAAAGGCATATGGAAGTTGAGAATAGACAAAATGCAAAGTTGAGAATAGAGGGGAAAAAATATTAATAAAATATTTAAGAAATAAAAAAATTGATATACCATAAAAATTGAAGGCACCATTTGGATACTTTTCAATTATATGTAGTATAGATTTTTATTCAAAGTAACGAAGAATTGTGTTTTTGTAAAGATATAGACAAATATCTAATATTATTATCCTTTTCATGGTTAAGGTTAAATTTCATGAATGTATAATAAGTTCTACAAAAACAACATTGAGGGCAAGCCTCCAAATAGCTGAGCAAAAACACTAAAACATGATCGTATTTTGATAATTATTTACAATTTTTAACTTTTAATCGTAGGAATAATTTTTTTATCTACTTATTGTCATGTCCGTTAAGTAATATTTGTTTTAATTCCTTCAGTAACGTTATAAATTATGTTGGTTTTGGAATTAACTACAATAAGCATTTGTATAATTTATTATGTAAACAAAAATTATAATAATTCTTTCTAAAAATAATTTTTTAAAAATTAATTATATCATAATCCATTATATAACCGATGGGTCAAACTGGGTGTCCAAATATTTAATATACAATGGTCATCATAAACAAAATAATCTTGCATATCATTCCATGTTTACGGTTTTGTGGTAAATAATTCTGTAGGAACCAATATTTCGATTAGTTTTTGATAACCATTTAACATTTTTCTTGAATATTCTGAACGAATTTTGTAAGCAATAAAACCAAATAAAATTAAAAAAATTTTCATAAAGTGATAAATTAATACTATCAAGAACAAAAAAAAAAAAGCTTTGATATCCATAGAAATTTATACATAATTGAGAGACTATTAATATAACATCTAAGTCAGAATCCAACTAATAATTTAATTTTAACATAAATTAACTAATTGCAAAATTACTACACATAATTTAGTAATCAATTATTCTATGAAAAAGGTATAATTGTCATTACAAAAAAGCAAGAAACATAAAACATGATAAATAAAGTATTCTATTAAAATTCTATCTCAATTCAACTATAAGGAAAAAATATAAAACACAGCGTATAGATAGAAAACTTCAATAACAAAAGTGCGCTTATTATACTATATTATATTATATAGTATTATAGTATATCATACTATAACAAAAGTGTGAACTCCACATATGTTTATCTCAATTAGGAAAAGGCAGTTATTATCTTTTATGGACTCCAACCAAGTGCTCTTTATTATATTATATTATATATTATTATTATGCTTTACTACAATAAAAATGTAACTCCACCTATGTTTTATTTCAATGAGGAAAAGACATTTATACCTATAAGACTATTTTAAACAATAAATGAAAATGTATGATGTTGGAGTAAACATGAAAAGAAATTTACTAATCCAATTCTGCCTCACGTTGTTACCTGGCTCTCCTTAGTTCAACATTTGTTGCTGTTTTCACTTCCCTTCCTGCCAATTCTTACATGTCAGAGGGTTGTAAATGCTAGCAGTAACTTAGTTCAACCTCAGTCCGATCACGCAAGACCACCATCTATACCAGAGAAACAGATTACAATGTAGGGAGGGGGAGAAGGAAAATATACACTTTTTTGTAACTACATAGGATTCATCATCTCACGTTCTAGGACTCTTTTAGTTGACTGTGTATCCTGTGCACCAAAAAGCTGAAGAATAGAGAGCAACAACACAGTTCCAGCAAGGTGATAGAATAGAAATATTGTTCCTAAGTACAGTAAATTAGAGCAGCAAAAATACAGAAGAAATACACTCCAATCTGTTCAAAAACCACGAAAATAAAGAGGAGGAATTGATAATGCTTCACAATACCTCACTAACAATGCGCCACTTCTTAAGCTACTTAAATCCAACCAAGTCCTTTGGGAAAGCCTGGTTCTTGACCCTGCGACTCGTAAGCACTGCTAAATCAAAATCCCCTTCCTCTATTTCATGGATTAACGTCCTCCAATTCCTCTAGTCTCATCCACAACATCCTTAAATATCTCCACTTACTCTTCTACATGTTTACATATCCTCATATTGGCATCAACCAAATTCTCAAAACCAAAGCATTTGTTGGAAACCAAGAAACATCATTTATAAGACACACACTCACATTACATAATTTCACATAAAAATTGCAAAACCACACATAAAAACTCATTCTCAATGTCAATAACACAGTAGTGTGACAATCATTTCAACAAACATTCATAAATCACCATAAAAATGCAAATTTAGCAAGTACTAAACCCCTTATTATATGACAGTCAAAGAAAATTCTAAAGAGTGAAGCCCACAAAATCTATCTCCTCTGGATAGGGAGCTATAGAAGGGACCTCAGTACTACTACACAAAGAAGAAACTGATTTTGTATGCACAACATGTCCCCTAGCTTTTTTCCCTACTTCCACTCTAGCAAAATTTTTCAAGCAACAAATTATCTTTAAATATAGTAATAAAACTACAGCCAGGAAAGTTTAAAAAATAATAAAACAGCAGAAACAATTATGGCCAGCCATTGCACACTAACCTTACTTAACATCACATGATATGCCAAAAAGGGGATTGTTGAAGGCACTATTTAGCTCTTCTCTTTTCATTTTTACCAACCGTAATCATATTAGAAGCAAGAAGAAATCTAGATAAATAGAAAGAAGATACGATGTGGTAGAAGTTTACTGTTATAAAGTATCAATAAACTAAGAAAATATTAGTATTCATAATTAATCAAAGTCTTATTCTTATACATGTATAAACACCGATCCATTTGAGCATAATGTTAATCATGTTGTAGCTAAGTACTAATCATTTAACAAGCAATCATTTCAATAATTCAAACTCTGCACCTTCAATTCTCTCCCCTAGTTCCCCTTTCTCGAATTGAAGAACTAGCTCAGTGGCAAAAAATATTAATTGTGAGCAACTTATAATGGTGCACAAGCAATGCAAGAAAAAACGTTTTCTCAAGGATACATGAAATAATAGCACATGGCATTTGTCAATCAACTTTTTCCGCTTCCTGTCAATTATTTTTTAATTACACTTAATAAGCACTACTATTTCCTCAAGTACCTCTATCTCCAACCATGAAGGAAGAGAAGGTTGGTTAAGAAAGAAGAAACGTGTGCTAAAGCAACAAAACCCTAACATCCTTCTATTCTTTCCTTTGTTCTTTTGGCTATCCAAAACGTCTACTCCAATAAAATGAAAGTTTGAAAGCACCACTAAATTACCAAAACTAGAAATAGAATAGAATAGTATTAAGGAAAATGAAATTCACATGAGAGGATTTAATGTGAACACCAAAACTCAAGAGAATCCTTACTTTTCACATAGTTGAATCTTTGCATTGTTTGCAAACCCAACAATTTCTACAGACGACCAGAATGCAGCAGTGTATGTGCGCATCCATGCTGTAAGTGTACCATGACGAAGTCTTCCTTCCTGGGAGACATTGTTTCACCGAGCTGTGTAAACAAAGTAAGTTTGCATTCAAAATTATGATATGGAAGGACAATAACAACATCAAAATTGACACATGCTAAATAAAATGATCCCTACTTACAGCACCGAAAAAACCAAGCAAACTTTGCGAATTTAACCACGAAATTACCACAGTTTGGCAAGATGCCTTCACAGCTCTTTTCGTGAGTCCATTTGAGTTTAATTAATTAAAGTTTAGGCCAAAAAAGTCCAAAGATTCATTTAATCCAATTATATAAATCTAAGCCTAAAACACTAAGTAATTAATCCAATCAATTAATTAAGTCAAACCTAATAAATCAATGCAATTAATTCAAAGGTGTTAAGCCCAAAATTAAGTAATCTAATTAACTAATTCTTGAGACATCCCTCTAATGAATTATTAAATAAATGATCCAATCATTTATATATATTCTGCTTGAATTAATTTAATTCAAGTAAATTAATTCATTTCTTTCTGAATTAATTCTAAATCAAGTCCACCAATTCCATAGTGACTCGTGTGTGACTCTTTAGGTTCACCCTCAGCTAGACTTGAGCATTGTGTCCAACACAAATAATTAATTAAATTAAATTAAATTAATTATTTTCAATTAACCAATAATCAGAAACGCCTGTCACCATGGGTGGCCGTCTACCAACGGTCCACGGCACTAGAGACTAGGTGAATGTTGGCGTGAATGTTTAGGCTCTCGAGTTCATACAGGTACGGTCCTTCCATCGATCATCTCCCGACCTTAGTCTAGGGCATGAAATTGGGCGTCGGTTCCCACCATAGACCAAACAACTATGCTGAAACTTAAGATGCGTTTAGACTATTGATCAACAAAGAAAACCATTTTCTATTCGACCAATTGCTATGTCTAAACGATATATCCATCAAATACTGATAGGGGACGGATTCTATCTTGAAATCCATCGTCCTCAATACATAATCTGACTACACTAAACAAGGCTTATAATGACTAAATCGAAGACATAGTCATCTCTTCCCAAATCCAAGATATAGCAATCATGTGCATGCGACGGCCATCCTCAAGTCCAAGGACTAATCCTGTACTATCGGAGCCGGGAATTCAAGTCATACCGACCAAGCCTCCAAGACTTCCATATAACGATTCCCGCGAGTCAATTCAATCAGCTAACAACCTTATCAACTAATCCACTAAAATTGCATAGACATCCCATGTCTATCACCGATGAAACACGGAACTCGTCAATGAATGCAATACTTAGTGCAAGTCTCTATAGGACTCTCGATCTCCAGTTACAAGGTTCTCGACTTGGAATGTTTCAAACTAACCCTAAGAAGTTGGTTTCATAGCTGTCATCCAATACGCAACACAACTACATGGGCTATTCAATTGGTCTGCAGCAATTTGTTGTGACGTTCAAACACCATGCAACGTAAATGGTAAGCACAACAAACACATGATGTCACAGATGAATGCTTTCTACATTCATCAGGATAATATCACATTAATAAAGATTGATAAATGGTTCTCAAAATCGCAAATTCAATTGGCTTTCTGGTCACCATTCTAACAGTTCCTAATAATTTTTCAAATCTATTCATTTTAATATCCATACTTTCAGCAATTAAGAATAAAATACAAATACTTATGTCACCATTTTCATTAGCATTTTCTGAACAGTTTTTGGCAGCATCTCTGTTTTAACTTAAAAGTTCTTTCCAGTCGAAAATATAGTTGATAAAGGCTCTATTTTTACTCCAAATGTTGCGATTTGTGTCTAGTTTAATTTCTAACAAGAATCATACAAATTGGATCTCTATGTAATAAATTATAAAGGCTTTAGTACAGCCTGGTCAGATTGGAACAAATTTAAACCTCTTACTTTAATATTCTCTCAAACTCATTTACTCTTCCAAAAATCACCAAATTTTCATAATATAGTTTCCTATGTTCGTAGTTTCATTTTGGGAAAGAATTATGCAAATTGAACCAATAGAAAGCTACAAGGTTTTAAATATACTTTGTCTGATTCCCTACAGAGAGCAACAGAATATTTTCTTTTTTTTACCCATTCAAAAGACCGTTTTAGCTTCTAGTCAAAACTATAAAGTTTTAATACACATCTCAAAGTTTTCAAAGACTCAAGAATCACTAAATGTTAACTGGTATACGCTTTATAATTTCGATTTACAGAGGCTGATCGAAACAGAGCTTTTCCTACTGTCTTTCTTCCATCTTTATTGGTTTATTTTCTTTAATTTCAACTAACATCCAGTTCCTCTACGAATTTAGACATGTAAAATGAATAAAATTACCAAATTCAGCTGTGTAAGCAGTTTATGATTGATGGAAACGGAGGAACTTCCAACTCCCCCCCTCCTCTTCTCTTCTCTTTTTTTCTCCTTCCCTCTTCTCTCCACCGCCTCACTCTTTTTCTCTTTTTTCTTTTGTTTTCTTCCTACACTCTTCTTGTATATATCTACCTTATATGTCTAAATGTGTATGTATCGCTCTCTTCTCTCCTCTCTTCTCTTCTTTCTTCCACCGCTTCTCTCCTTTGTCTCTCCTTCTTTTTTCGTTCTTTCTACATTCTTCTCTTATATATATAACTCATATGTTTACATATATATATATATTTATATATTCATATAAGTTAAAAATGGGGGTGTGTGTGTGTTTATATATGAAGATATTAAGATATATATACATGTTGATAAAGATGTGAGAAAAGATTTTTCTTTTCTTGTCCTACTCCACCATCTTTATCCTTATTTTCTTTGCTAATTCGTTGTGTAGTATGTATATGTATATACATATTAAGAAAAGATTGTTTTTGACTCCCCTTCATTCTTACAAATCTACACTTCAATCCAAAAATTCTTATTTTACAAGTATTGGAATGCCTACAATAATTTATCTCATCTTTTTAATTATCACATTAACCCTAAATATTATATAACTCATAACTCTATATATCCATATTCATATCCTTATACTTAATAAATGAGAATTCTAGGTAATAACTCTAGGGGCGTTACAGAAAGGAGTCGAGAGTTGAAATATGTTTGCAGTAATCTACCAAAACTTGCTATACCACAAGACGAGGATGAATTGGTACTCTACACAGACACCGATGACTATAGACACTGATGACTATACAGGGGAAGAACCTTGTATATATAAAAGAGGATTATTGTTATTAGAACAACAAATCCAAGTCTAGCATATTAACTAGAAGGAGTTCTTTGCAATTTGGAAGGCTTTTAAAATTGACCTCTATTTTTACTTGCTAAAGAATTCATGTTAAAAGTTGATGGTACTAATGTAAAGGATTTTTTGAAGAATAAATTAGAATTTAAAATTGAGAAGGCTTGTACTATCAGATGGCAAGCATAATGCTAATATTATTGTTATAAAATCTCATAAGAATCTTCTTGCAAATTTTCAGACAAGAGATGGAGGCATCTTAAGCAAACTCCATCATGTTGAGGCTCAATCACCTCAGAGAAAATCTTTAGCAGCTTGACAAGAAGTTTGGATGGCTAGCGGTGAATAGGCCAAGTAGCCGGACAAGTTTAAAGAGTTGATCTTGACACTGTCTAGGTCACAATAAGGAGTTCCATGTTTGCATCGACCTTGCTATAGAATGACTTGATAGAATCAATTCGAAAGGCATAGCCCTCGGTGACGACTCGCAAATTGAATGAGAATGACCTTGAACATGCCTTTAGAGTACAGGACTCTAAACTTATAGCGTCAGATTCAAGTACCAGTTGTACAGGGCCATCACCCGATTCTGGTCAAACAGTAATAATTCGATCATAGAGATTGCAAACTCCTGATGATGCAAGTCAACCCAGCACCTCTAGGGTTAACAAGAGAGATATTAGCCTTACGCTAATGACAGGCACTTCTAGGGCTAATACTATTGGAATAGGTGACCAAAAGGCAATTAGATTGGCGGTTTGAGAATCATTGAAGCAATCTTTATTTAAGGAATATTCTTGCAACGAATATGGTAAGTATTGGTCTTTTGCGCATGTGTCTGTTGTGCTTACCAGATTACATTACTTTAACGTGACAACAGGTCCTCACAAACCGCTAAATAATCCATCTAGTTGGGCTGCGCATTAAATGGTGGCTACGAAACCAACTTCTGAGGGTTCGTTTGAAATGTTCCATGTCGAGGAGCTCGAGACTGGGCATCAAGAGTCCTATTGAGACTTACACTGAGTATTGCATTCATTAAATAAGTGTCGCATTTCATCGACGACAGACGTTGGATGTTTATGCAATTTCAGTGGGTTAGTTGAGAACGTGATTAACTGACTGAGCTAACTCGCGGAATCATCATAAGAACCCCTCGGAGGCTTGGTCGATATGACTTCAGTCCTCAGCTCTGATAGTACGGGAGTAGTCCTCAGGTTTGAGAAATTACGGCAACCACATGCATACGATGACTGTATTTTGGATCTTCACGAGAGTTGATTGTACTACAGACATGATCATCATAAGCCTTGTCTAGTACAGTCGGAGTATGTAGTGAGGATGGTGAGTTCCAAGAAGAGGATCCATCCCCTATCAGTATGTGACAAAGGTATCTCCTATGCACTCAGATATGCGTTCACGCCCACAATCATTGATCGAAGAGGAAAAGGAAGTTCCTATATCGAGAAACTAGGCATTATGCGATCTCAAGTATTAATCATAGATGCCTAGTCCAGGATGGGAACCAACACCTAATTTCATGCCCTAGACTAAGGTCAGGAGATGCTAGATGGAAGGACCATACCCGTATAGACTCGAAAGCCTAAATATTCACAACGGTAATTCACCTAGTCTCTAGTGCATGGACAGTTGCTAGACGGCCACCCAAGTCTAATTGAAAAATGAACCTAAAGAGTCACACACAAATCATCCAAAAAGAACAAGGAATTAATTTTTGAAATTATTCCACAAGTAATATGATTACTTACAAAGAGAGATCCATTGGATGGTAAAAAAGTCCAAAGAATAAATTAATGAAATTAATTTAGATTGAGCTTGTCCTTATAATTTAATAAGTTGGATCCTATGAAATAATAAGGATAATTTGGGCTAATGTATTTAATTAGAATAAATATAAGATTGAGCTCAATTAAATGGATTTTTATTAAATTGATTTAAATAAAAATTCATTGAGCTTGTATTTTTAAGGGTAAAATTCGGCCAATCCCATTATTTTTAGCCCATGGAAGATTCTATGGAAGGAAATAAATGGCTAAAAAATTGTATTTTCGTGAAGTTAGAGGATCTCTATATTTTCAGTAAAGAGAAATATGCCCTGAAGATAATAGAATGTATTAAGATTCATTCTTAATTATCAAACAAAGGTATATATATATATATAAAATATAATTACTTGAAAAATAATTATAATCATTATTACACAACAAAAAAAAAAAATAATCCCCCTCTACCAAAGGAGCTCTTGGCCGCCACTCTTTCTCTAGCACTAGGTGCATTTTTTTTTTTTTTGTCTTCTTCTCCTCTAGCAAATAAAACAAAGAGATCCGACTCTGGTGTGGTATGGACGAATTAAAGGACTGCTATATTGCAGCCTCAAGTGAAGAATATTTCAAGCGATTGTGAAAAAACGAAGGTATCGTTTTTCACTCCTTTAATTTTGGTTTTATTGATTTTATATCAGCCCCATGTTAGGTTTTATTTTAGTACATCGAACGCCCAGGAACTCTGAGGATACACCCATTGGATTGGTTTAATTTCTGAGTTTAATTTTTGTTACTGCGTATTTTATCTTATGGCTTCCGCTAGAGCGTTCCCGAGCCGTACCACGCTATCCCTTCAAGTGGTATTAGAGCTCGGTTCGATGTAGGGGCTGATAATTATGTGATTAACGTGATTTTACGGTTTTTGAAAGGATGCTTTATCGATTTTCGTTTAATGATTATATCATGAAAATGGCTCGTTCTTTTTTTGTAATTTATGGATGATTAAAGCATATACAAAAATTTGTATATGGCTGGCGCGCACACTGAGATCTCAGCAGGTAGGGCATGCGCAGACAGAAGCTCGAGCGCACTACAAGGACCAACTGCCGACGGTTGGGCCATTTTTTTTCGTTTTTCAAAAATTTAATTTTCTGAAATTTTTCTTCATTGTTAATTTTGTTGTTTTTAATTTTTGGATAAAATTGGATTTTTTCAAAAATTAAAATTGCATAATTAATTGAATTTATTATATGCAATGGATGCACATATTTTCGATTATCCTTTAATTGCAAATTAAGAACCTGTGCTTTCTTCATATAATTTTTATTTTGTGATATTGGATATCATGGATTGTTATATTACTGAAGTGCATGGATGGATGATCATGAAGCCCACGACCTCTTGTATGTTTATGGCTGGAATGCGATGTTCTCTCTCCCTCTCGTTTGTTGCCTTGGAATAATTAGGCTTGTTATCTTCGTCTATATGTACTCCACTCAACTTCTGATCGGATTTTCTTTTTAAATTATAATGAGAGTAGTATAGAGATTTTGATGAGGTTTTTATTTTTAAGCAAGCTCATGGAGAAGAATGTCAACAAGAGGAGGAGGCCCAGAAAAACAAATTAGAGGGCCCTTCTACATGTTGATGGATAAAATATTTTGTAATAGCATAGGGCCACCTTAAACTGACCATAGACTCACTGCGGGCTCAGTGGGTCGCATAGGTTGGGCTCGTGATCATCCCACAAGGGCGTGCTTAACTGTGTTGCATGCGGTGATTTATTTATTGCTTTAGCGTTTAACGTTATGCATGCAACACAATTATGTGATGGCGTCTCAGTCAAATAAATCAAAAATTACCTCTCACTTGGTTGGACCAAGTTAATGTGTTAGGGCCAAAATGAACATGGATCAAAATAGTTTGATGGATTAAATTGCAATTTTAATCCCATTAGATAAGGTTGTTATCACTTCTAGTCCCTTGCTTTACTTGGTTAACACTTATGGTCCCAAAGATTTTAGAATTTTAACAGAATTGGTCCTTTAGTCAAACCCTTCTACTTTTCTTTGATAATCTACCCCTTAAGCTAAAAATTAGGCCCAACATGCTTCTGAAATAAATTAAGACCCCATAAATTCATACCTTGTTTCGACCGCTCTGTTTTCAGGTACTCCAAGTCCTCGTTTTACGGACTTCCTCCAACCACACTACCGCGCCGTCAAATCCCAGGGCTCAACCCTGGACAGGCGGTGGAAACTACCAAGCTGGAGTACGGTAGGGGCAGAGGGAATTTCCGGTGGAGCGGTGAAATGCGTAGAGATCGGAAAGAACACCAACGGCGAAAGCACTCTGCTGGGCCGACACTGACACTGAGAGACGAAAGCTAGGGGAGCGAATGGGATTAGATACCCCAGTAGTCCTAGCCGTAAACGATGGATACTAGGCGCAGATGGTTTGTAGACACTTGGCTACTTTAGTAACAAAACAACACAACCCTATTTCATTTCCTACCTTAGGGCGTAAAAAACACTTTGATACAGGGACTTAATAGAATTTTGGTTAACAAATTGAAGAGAAGCCTTACTTTTATTGAAGAAATATATAGAATATTAAAAAGATATCATTCCTCCATTGGAGGACATAACTGTTTAGCCTCTCATATGATAGAGGACTTGACTCGTTGGGGAAACCCCCATAAACTAAGAAATTTGAAAATACAAAGACTCAAAATTCAAAATATTATGCTTTGAAGAGTTGGATAGGTTTTTTTATGATCCCCATTTCCTTTATTGCACCCTTATTTATAGACATCCGCAAACTTCAAATCCGGACTTCAAACTTATTTTTTGATGATGTCATTGCATTCGTCATCATCTTGTCTCTTTCGGATGACATCACTGCGTTTTCAGTTGTTTGCCATGTGACTACTAGCTAGCTTTGCTGCTTTGCTGACTGTTGGCCTTTGTCATTTTATGCCGATAATCTTATCCTTGAATTTTTTTACATTTTTCAACTTTTACTTCTTTTTGTAAAAATTCTTTCTTTTTTCCTTACCCTGGTTTGGTTCGGGTTTTTTTTGTGTTATCCGAATCTTTGTTCCAACCAGGGACTTCTCTTGTTTTCCACAACAAGGGCATAAATAGTTATTCCATTGCTGAACATGCAACATGTTGCACATCTTCTTTCTTGTAGCTTCGGTCGCTGGTAGCTTACTTTGCCATATTAACATCCTCTTCTTTTAAAATAAGCTTTCTGTGAACTCATAAGGTACAGTGGAGCGATCCATTCACTTTGTTGGAGAAAATTTTGAATTGATACAGTGGGACAGACCCATAATCCCCAAGCTCTTCTGGTAGGGATATTGTCTTCACTAATGACTCATACCAGGTGAGCTTCTCCTGAGGTAGCTTTGATTTTATTGAAAGCCACCATGTCTGGTCTCTGCAACTTCATGAAATGAAATGCTAGATGAGACCCTTTTTCTGCCGTTTTTGGAGCAACTGATACGAATTTTATCAACAGAACATTGCCTCTTTTTAGGTGGGGATTATTTTTCCATAAATCAAAGACCGTCCCACTAATCCATTCCGAAAGTTTTGAAATTTTCGGAAAACATGGTGACATAGTATGAACTGAAACAAGAGCTCCAAACTCATACCATTCTCTGACATCCTCCAGTTTGAACCTTTCTAACATCCAGACCCTATTGTACTTTCGAGATATTTCGATAATGGTATTGCCTTTCCCACATGTGTTGATAGTCCTGCCCAGCAGAAGAAGATATAAATTTGTTAGTATTAACCTTAGAAGTATCTGTCATTGGCCTAAGGCTAATCTCTCTTTCTTTATCACAAAAGGTGCTGGGTTAACGTGAATCCTCAGGAGTTTGCACTTCCTGTGACTCAATTGTTGTCGTTTCACCAGAGTCCAATGATGGCCTTGTGCAATCGGTACTTGAATCCGACGCTACAAGTCTAGTGCCCTGTACTCTAAAGGCATGTTTAGAGTCATCTTCCCTCAACTCGTGAGTCATCCTCGAATATGATGCCTTTCGAATTGGTTCTCGTAAATTGTTCCATAGCGAGGTGGATGCTAATAAGGAACTCCTTATGGCGACCTGGACTATGTCTAAATCAGCTCTTTGGATTTGTCTGGGAACCTGGGTGTTCACGGCTAGCTACCCGAACTTCTTGTCAAGTTCCTCAGGTTTTCTTGAAGGTACCTTAGACTTAGCATGATGGAGTTGTTTCAGATGCCTCCATCTCTCATCAAGAAATTTGCAAAAATATTTTCATGAGATTTTATAATGACAATATTAAAACAATAATATTGGCATTCAGCTTGATAGAACATTTTCATGAGATTCTAATTTATTTTTTTCAGAAAGCCTTAACATTAATATTATCAACCTAAAGTAAATTCTTTAGCAAGTAAAAGTAAAGGTAATTTCTTAAAAGCCTTCCAAGCAGCAAAGAATTCTTTCTCGTTCATATGCCAAACTTTGTCTTGTTGTTCTGAGAACAACCTTTCTGTATATCTACAAAGTTCCTATAGTTGTCTTCTTCATGAGCACTATTGTCCATCTATAGTCATTGGCGTCTATGTAGACTACCAATTCATCCTTATCTTGTGGTATAAAAAGCTTTGTTAGGTTATTGCAAACCTATTTCAGCTCATGAACCCTTTTTGTGTGGATTTCTTGCCATTTCCACTTTTAACTTTCTATTTCTTTCAGAAGTGGTCGGAAATCCTTCCTATATCTTGTAAAATCCTTAATGAAGATACCTGCAAAATTAACCCAAGAAGGTTTACAAATGCTTCTTGTCCTTGAGTACGTCTGGAAAATTGCGAATTTTCTCCACAATATAATCCTGTAACTCAATTCCTATTTCGTCAATAAGAACTCCTAGAAATTCAATTTTATTGACAGCAGTAGTAGCTTTCTTATCAGAATGTACTAAACCTTCTTTATGACATGCATCAAAAAATATTTCAAGATGTTTAATATGATCTTTCATATTTTTAGATGCAATCAGTATGTCGACAATGTAGATAAACATGAATTCAAAATAATCTTTAAGAAGATTATCCATTTTTCTTTGAAATATCTGGGTTGTATTAGCTAAACCCATTGGAAGCACATTCCCAGATATATTGTCCTTGTGATGTGGAAAATTCTTTGATTCACTCTCCATCTTAATCTGATAAACCAGATCTATAATTGAATTTAGAAGAAACTTTTGCTCGTTTAATGCAATCAATTAAGTGTTCTCTATTAGGAATATAATACAATCAAACTCTAATATTGTATTAATACCTTGATAGTTAATTACCAACTTGGGCTTACCTCTCTTTATCTCACCATGGTTTCTTACTAGAAATCTAGGACTACTCTAGGTAAAGATTCTAGGTTCGATGAGTCCAAGGTTGATATGCTCTTTAATAATCATTTGCATATCCTTCTTGTCTTCCATGTTCATCTAGATAGGTTTGTATCGAACATACTCATACTTGCATTCTTCTTTGACTTTTAGAGTAGCCTCGATCTTATTCTTGAAAGAATCAGTATGGCCCGGGAACGCGGAGGAAGCGTAAAATACAAAATATTTTTAAAACGAATCAAAGGAGTGTTCCCTTTGAAATTTTCCAGCATTCAGTGTTTGTCAAAAGCATAATAATAACATGTAAACATGCTAGACAAGTGGCTAGAGGATGAAACAAAAAACATAGAAAAAAAAGTGAAACTTTACCTTTTGTTTCTGTAGTTGAACAGCAACTTGCGTTATTTCCTTTACGTTCTCCCGTTCACTTTATGATTCAAATTAGAACCCCTCTAATTTGTCCCCACCACACTGAGGAAGAGATATAGTTCTTTTTCTATTGCTAGATTGAATAAAGAACAAGAAGAAAAATAACTCCAAACTAATAGTATGAACTACCCCTTGATTGTTGCAACACCTCATAAAAAGAGTGTCCCTTAGACTACGAACGGGAAGCATGAAAGCGAGTCGGTAGGCTAATTCCTCATCTGCAAATCAGCCCCTCCCGTAAGTTGTTTTCTCAACGAATAAGGAATTGTAGGAGTGAAATCCTAATGTAATTTGAAAAAGCAAACGACAAGTCCAAAGCAACAAAATAGGAAAAATATGTATTTTTCCTATTTCTAAGATTAAACAATTAAACAAAAGGATTCGCACTTTTCTTTCACTTCATTGCGGCTCTAAAACTAAAAGAGGGAGCGGACTTGGGAATGAAAGAAGCCTAGAAAAAGAGTGATGTCGATCCTTTGGAGTGGGAGTTCTTTTTTTTTTGGTAATGGTAAATTTCATTAATAAAAATGGTACAGTACAACAATTAATTGGGTAGTCCCTCGACAGGCCAAGGGATACGCCATAGTCTATAAAGAGCCCATGTAATAATCGAACTGGAAAGATTAAGGCTCAGAATCCTCTGCCTAACATCATCAATAATATGAGAAGCCAATACATTAGGCGGGTGTTCACTTTGCTGGAATCGTCTGGAGTTTCTTTCTCGCCACAAATGGTAAACCAATGACCCAAGTAACGCTCGGTATGCTGCATTGATGATATGCTTCCCTCTCCATTTTTTTACTGCCCATTCCACATCCATTGCCCATGTGCGATTGGGCCAATCGAATCGAATTATTTCCCGTATGGCTATAAGGCATCTTCTGCTATATTGGCATCGGAAGAATAAATGATTATGTGTCTCGGTTGGAGTGGGAGTTCTTCTATCTCCTACGGGGGTTAGAATCACAAGCCTCTCGAGGGGGCTCTCTGGCTTGGTAAGGCCCAGCTTCCTTGTTCTTGCTTTGGTTTTCTAGTTCTACCTATGAATGAAAAAGAGCTAATGGAATTCGACCAGTGGACGATAGGTCTCGGACAAGGCTTGAGCATGCCTCCTTTCTTCTTCTTTTCCGGCTATTTAAGTGAATACCTTCTTCCCAGCCAAATGTACCTTTTTCTCTAATCTTCCCGAGTGAAGAAACTGAACGTACTTTGGTTAGTCATTCTCTTTGTATCGACTTCCATCTGTCTCTTTGTCCCTGATCGTTTCAAGAATAGAATGAAGCAAGTGGGCCGGGTTTTAGGTTTTAGGCTTATAAATCATAGGGAAAAGGCAGGGGATTACTTCCTAAATAAATTTTAGGCTTATAAATCATAGGGAAAAGGCAGGGGATTACTTCCTAAATAAATGCTTTAAAAGGGGAAATTTGATCGTACCGCGGACGCCAGATGAAGCAAAAATCGTTTGAATGAATGCCTTAGTAAGGTATCATGCTTTTGAAAGCTGTCCAAAGGGAAGGGACCTTTAAAGCAGGAAGCACCCAATTGCCTTTGCGAGTGCCATCGTATAATATCATAGGCTCGTCCTCTCTTTCCTGTTGTCGCGGGAAACTTTACGAGAACTTTTAGAACTCCCCTTTTAGTAAGAAAACTAAACAGAACCGGGTTTTCTTTCCCCATAGGTTTCTATCTATCAATTACGAGGGTAGGTACGTCCAGTCAAGTAATCCAAGACTTGGACAGTACCGCATACCAAGACTTCACAACAAACAACTTTCTTTCCAGGAGGTCAGAGGAAAACATAGGACAAGATGAGCCCCCCATATCGAAAAATTTCATAAGAGAATACATCAGGTTTACAATAGCATTCCGCTTCTCAATTCACTTTAAGCGTCAAGTACCAATAAAGGTTCAGTGTGCCTTCATTCAGTGAAACAAACACGTGAAAGACTTGATGCCTACTCCTGATCTTAAAAGCTGAAAGGAAGATTTCCAGATAGAGAGAAAGATCCATTGAAAGAAGCCCGCATACCCACTCTTCTTTCCCCCAACACCCCTGTTGGGGGTTGGGGCCTCACCTTCTCTTGGAAAGGCTACAAACCTCTGCTCTGAGTGGTCTACTCTTCTTCCCCACCGGGCGCAGGCTACGATTTTTTGAACTGTCTTTGTGAACATGAAGAGATGTGATTGAGTTTTCACGCTTTCACTAAGGGATTTCTTTTTCCTTCTTCTATAAAATGCACATAGGCAAGATTTAACACAAAGAGACGAGATCGACGACCCGAGGTAGAGTTGATATCTTGCTACTGATTACTTGAGGGAGTGAACCCTATGAGATCGATAGATAACCCGTAAAAGGAAGCCAAGCCGCTAGACACCCACCCCGTTCTTTTCTTACACACCTGGATGGTGGTTGGGGATTTGAACTCGGTGAGCTCTCCGGAAGAAGTGTTGAATGATACCAGTCCATGAGAAGTTTATTAGGTGAATTTTTTATAATGAGTTGGTGGATCTTGGGTACTCTGGGAGCAAATTTACATGGAGTAGGAGACGCTTTGTAGTGCTAGGCTGGACAGAGCACTCTGCAGTGTGGATTGGAGGATGAAATTTGAGAATGCCTATGTGGAGCACCTCCCTCGTGCGCAATCTAACCATTGCCTCTTTTGATTAAGCTCAGCCAGCAAGAGCCATTATACAAACCATTCTCAAGTTTGAATCTGCCTGGATTACTAGGGATGATTTTCACCAAGTAGAGGATATGAACTGGGACACCAATCCACCGTTTGAAGATAACAAGAGCAATGTCACCAAGAAGTTGCAGGAATGAAATAGAACAAGTTTCGGTAATATTTTTTCATAACAAGAGGCGCTTGTGTGCCCGGATGAATAGGAGTTCGATCTTTAGGCAATCTCGCATTGCTGCCTCAGTTTGCCTGCTCACACCATGTGATGGTGTGGATGTGTGCAGAGAAATTGTATCCCGATAAGGTCTTTGACATGCAGGATAGCGGATGCATTGATTCTGTCGAAAGAGGTAGGGACTAACTAATCCTTCGGGACTCACGCTCGATAGCGAATTCCAGCGAAATATCATAGATGAGAGACGGAGGAAACAGCCTTCTTCAGGGATAAAGATTTCAAGTTCAGACAAGAAATTCCGATCAAGAAGGGGGAATGGGGCTTTAAGGTGTTGATTTTCTAAATTGGCATTTGGGTTCGAATCCCATTTCCTCCGCCCATACCTGCAGTTAGGTGGGATTAGCTTGCGTATTCCTTGCCTGCCCCAGCTGGAACTATTCTAACTTTGATTGCCCTAGAAAAGATTGCAACTGGATTGGAAATGGTGATGTGCTTACTAACCAATTTACTAACTAATGTATGCTAATGTAGAAGGGGCTTTCTTTCAGAACCTCTCTCTATGCGGCACCTGCCTTTACCTTGACGCCTGGGTGAGCACCTGTTCTTGCATATGAGCGCTTGCTAGCATTCCTCTGTGCTATAGTTTCATTCGAGTCGATATTGTACTTTAAAGAGATCCGTAGGTGAAAGCTAGTCTCCTAAACGAAGCTTTGGGAACTCTAGGATTCCTTGCTTGAACTTGATCGCTAAGCTAACACAATGAGAGTGTTTTCTCCCCAACGGCTAATAAAGGAAGAATGCTCCAAAGGGGAGGTCATTTTAGACGTAAAGAAGAGATTTGAAAAAAATGAAAGAGTAGTGATACAGGAAGCAGTTTCCAGTAGAACCTAAGATAAGGGTAGCTCAATTTCTAAGTAAGAGTTTGAAAGGGCTTTTAGACAGGTAGAGTGAAGCCGGAAGCTCGCCTAATAGTAGGAAAGGACTACTACTACTTATTCTATCGAATAAGAGCTAGTGACTGCAGGAAAATACCTATTCCCGGTGAATACACATAGCTATAAAGAATTATAAAGCTTATCACTCTTTCTCGATGCTTTGAATAGCGTAGTTTAGTCTAAAACTTACCTTTCGATCCTAGTGAGTTAAGCGCCCCAGGTAGAGATGTTCAAGTTCTTTTTACTGATTTGAGTTACAAAGAATTGCATAATAGCAAGATGGCTCTTTCTGCTTATGGTTGGACTGACGGTCTTTGGCAAGGTACTTAACTTACTCTAGCAAGATGGCTCTTTCTGCTTATGGTTGGACTGACGGTCTTTGGCAAGGTACTTAACTTACTCTACTAGAAAAGGGACGAGAAGGTGATGCCCAGTCGGGAGAAAGTATAAGGGACGGTGCGGGAAATTCTGTATGTAATAGTCTAAGAGACGTGGACTTCAATGCTGTGACTTTCGAAATCTTTATTCTTTTTACTTGCTGCTTCTTCTTACCCCACTGCTGAAATTGAGAAAGCTTTAGGCCTGAGGCCGCATTCGGAAGGAGAAAGGGGCAGACGCATCTAACCGTTGAACTAACATTAGAACTCATCGCCTTTGGCAGGACCGAAAATCAGAGCTCGAAAGTAAAAGTCAGCCTCAGGATCCTCATTCTGGGCACCAAAACATTTACAGCGCCTGGTTCTTACTCAGAGTTCAGCGGCAACATAGTCCCTCCTAGATAGAAAGAAAAAAGTAAACCTACCAAAAAAAAATGAATAAAATTCATCTCCCTCAAAGAGCTCATTAGTGGGTAACCCTAAAAGTAGAAAGGATGAAAAAACCTGTTGCTGGAAGGCAAGTAAGGAAACTTAAGGGCTACTGATTCAATTCACTAACTAAGCTTGAAGTGAACTATGGGACATCTCAATACGAAACCACCAATGAATGAGGAATGCAGGACTAAGCACAAGGTTACGTATTGGCACTTTCAGGATCCTAAACCTAACCTCGCTTGGCTTATTTCAGTACTACCATCTCCAGGACGAAGTGAGGCAGCTCGACCAAGAGAAGAGCAGCTCCACCAATAGAACAGGTCAGTCGAGTCCTCGACCGGGTACTCGGCCAGTAGATCCGCTATAGCTTGCCCTTTCTTCTCTTTTCGTCAAGTAGCTAGACTGAAAATTAACTTTGGTCCATGGTCATGGCTTACGAGAGAATAGGGCAGTTTCGAATGCCGACTGGAAAACTGGAAACTAAAATTCCCTAAAGCCCATGTTGTCATTCTGCCTAGAACACACTCGGATCACAATCCGATTCTCATTGACTCTCCTGATTACTTTTCTAATTTTCGTCAGAATATACCCTTTCGCTATGTCGATTCAAAGGATTAATATGCCCCCTCGACTTTTTTATGCTTATATTGGTATTGGAAGTGGTTTACGTGTGAGCGACCTATCTTTGCCCCTAAAAAAGTGGTCGAGATCCAGGCGGGGAAGGATCTTCTAATAGAACATAGACTTCTTCCCTTGCTTTTATTTTCATAAAGACAGAAAGCTTTTAGCACCGTTACTGGCTTTGTTGATTGGAAAAGTTCATAGCTCCATTTAATAGAGGTTAACCTGGTTCTATATTTTTGTGTTCTAAATTGAATCTAGTTCAATATAGAACAAAAAAGGAGAACATTTTGGAGAGAAAAGAGAGCAAATTTTCGTGGCTTAGGTTGTTAGTTGTACATGATATGTGTGTAATTTTGTATATTACATACAATTGAATTCAAAATTTCATAACTACCAAATTTGCCTCAAAGGCAACCTATACATAGACATGCATATAACCTTCAACCATGATGAAGTAATCACTCCATTATCTTCATCATGGTGATGTGTTTCAACTCCTTCTTAACTTGCTCTAACCTCCCCCAAATGGGCTTGGACTTCAAGTATAGACCGGGCTTGATTTAATCAAATTAAATTAAGCCCAACCAAAATCCATTGGACAATAATTCATTCAATTATTTTAGCCTAACTAAGTCCAAAGATTCATTTAATCTCAAATTAAATAAATCTATTCTCAAACTCTAATTAATTGATCCAATCAATTAATTAAGCCAAACCAAATAAATTAATCAAATTAATTTAAAAGTATTAGGTCCAAAATTAATTAATCAAATAAATTAATTCTTGAACCATCCATCATTAAATAAATTGATCCAAATCATTTATATATTCTTCATGAATTACTTTAATGCTATTAAATTAATTCGTTTCTTATTGAATTAATTCCACAGTAATTTGTGTGTGACTCTTTAGGTTCACCCTCAACTAGACTTGGGCATTGTGTCAAACACAAATAATTAATTAAATCTAATTTAATTAATTATTTTCAATTAACTATTAATTGAAAACTTCCATCACCATGGGTGGCCATGTAGCAATGATCCATGGCACTAGAGACGTGGTGAATATTGGCGTGAACATTTAGGCTCCCGAGTTCCATACAGGTACGATCCTTCCGTCGACCATCTCCCGGCCTTAGTCTATGGCATGGAATTGGGCGTCGGCTTCCATCCTGAACTAGACAACTATGCTAAGTACTTGACATGCGTTTTCTCTATTGATCGACAAAGAAAACCATTTCCTATTCGACCAATCGCTATGGCCATAGACATAGAGAGTTTAAACCATCTTAGAGCGCATAGAAGATACATTCCTCATATACTGATAGGGGATAGATTCAATATGGAAATCCACCATCCTCAATACAGATCCAACTACACTAAAAAAGGCTTATAATAACCATATCGAAGACACAATCATCTCTTGCCAGATCCAAGATATAGCCATCATATGCATGTGACTAGCATGATTCCTCAAGTCCAAGGACTAATCCTATAATATCGGAGTCGGGAATTCAAGTTTAACCGACCAAGCCTCCAAGGCTACGATTCTCGTAAGTCATTTCAATCAGTTAACAACCTTGTAAACTAATCCACTAAAATTGCATAGACATCCCATGTCTATTTCCGATGAAACACGGCACTCATCCAATGAATTCAATACATAGTGCAAGTCTCTATAGGACTCTCGATGCCCAGTCTCAAGGTTTTCGACTTGGAACGTTTCAGACCAACCCTCAGAAGTTGGTTTCATAGCTACCATCCAATCCGCAGCCCAACTACATGTGTTATTCAATTGGTCCGTGGGCATTTTTTATGACGTTAAAATCCCGTTCAACATAAATAGTAAGCACAATAAGCACATGGTGCCACTGATAAATGCTTACTACATTCATCAAGATAATATCACATTCATAGAGATTGCTAAATGATTCCCAAAACCACCAATCCAATTGGCTTTCTGGTCACCATCCCACTTGACCTAAAGCTAATTGTCTATAACCCTCAGACCTATCTGAGTGAGCAATCTGCAATACCTGCTCGGTCTCACGGGTCTACCATATTTTCTACTAAAATGGCACGGTCCAACCGCTCGTCACCTCTTCTACCATCATTCTAAACTGATGGTGGCGCCTAAAAATATTCCTTGGATCTTTGATGAGATCTCGGCCCTTTTGCTTGTGCTATTGCCTGGTTGTTATTCTCCAGGTAACTAATGGCTTGGCCACGCTAGGCTTCACATTCAACCATTGGATGTGGATTTTCATCCAAAACACTTCCTGAGCAACTTTTAAAATCACTATACATTTGACTTCCATGGTAAAAACCATTGTGACATCCCGCTTGAAACCATACCAAGCCACTACATCACCATTAAGTCTGAAAGTTCATTCAAACTGAGACTAGTCACCGTTCACATATAACTGGAAGCTAGTATCGCCATAGCCTTTCAGAATCAACTCTCCATTGATTTGCATCAAGAACAATTCATTAATCCTTATTCAGGTACTAAAGAGTAACCTTGACTGCTATGCAGTGCCTTCTCGATACTGTAGCACCCCTTTTGCTACAAGTGCTATACCTACCCTAAACGTCATAATTATTGTAATCCCTGTGTTTATATATATAAATGCACATAATAATTTAATCCATATGTATACATAACCCCAACGTCATAATAGGTATTATCAACCCACAACATTATATATATACATATCACACACCACAAGGTGATTCGTCACAAGTAATCCGTACGCTTATATTCTCTCTGTACAAACAAAATGTGGTTTGTACTCTAACTGACAAAGAGGAGAAAACTGCACACTGGCCCGACCTGTCTGAGTATAGCGCATGGACCTATTCTTCAACAGTCAAACACCTCAAAGTCTATTCCTGAAAGAAAATGTCAGCAGGGGAATGAGCCTGCCACTCAGTAAGTAAATAACCAGCCCTATCTATATATGCATATCAAACACAGCCCAAACAAGAGGAACATGCAGCACGCATGGAATACAGTCAATTTAACTCCAACATAATCAGCTTTATTACACCACATGACTATCTCATAACAAGACAATCAATCAAACTCTATTTTTTCTAGTTTGCTTACCAGAAGATGATATTGTGTTTTTTCCGCCAACTCAATCTCACAGTTATATAAATTTAAGTGAACCCCCTTGACAGCCGGCTCATCCATCTCATTTCGCACATAGCATTTTCTTTTCGCACATAGCTATTTCATTTCGCACATAGCTCTTTCTTTTCGCACATAGCACTTTCATATCGCCTTATAGGCTTTTCAACACATCAAGGGGTATTCACACCACAATTATATTCAATTTCTACCACTCCCTCATTTTTACATATCACCGTTCTTGTAAGCAACTAGTAACGTAAAACCATATATCAATACATTTTCATTTTCAGACACTCACAACACATCAAATAACAAACATAATATTTCAACGTACTTAGTCATTCTACGTACACATTATCGTCAATCAAGTTACATCAAACAACAAACATAATATCTCAACGTATTTCCTTATTCTACGTACACAATACCATCAATCAAATCAAATCATCCATCACTCATATACTTTCAGATAAATCCATGTCAACATGAACCACAAATTCAGATAACAGTAAAATCACAATTAAAGATACATATATAGATAATACTAATTATTTACTTACCTCGACCTTACAATGTTTCTTTCTACTCAATCGCTAATTGTCAGTCCTTTCACTTCACCCCCGTATCCTATAATGAGTTATACCATATACAATTAATATATCAAGAATATCGTAATTTCTTTTAAATATAATACTAAATCTTATTCGTACGATTTTCAATAATTCTTTAATATTCCATTTCTATCGAAATATATATTTGCGTTCTAGTTCTTCCCAATAACTAGACACTATAAGCTTCATAAAAATATTTATAATTTATCAAGTGATGCATAAGAATTTATTTAACGAAACTCGTTATATATTATAACTACCATTTTTTAATAACATTCTTAAATTAAATTATCATTAAAACCTTATTCTTCCTCTTTAACAATATATTATTTCTTAAGTATAGTTTTCGGAATATTCCTACGGATTTCTTATCAATTTCTCGCTATTATATAATTTAATTAAATAACAATATGTAGAATTGCGTATTTAGTTAACAATTCCGATGGAATTATACAAATTGGCTATAGCAACATTCAAATTTAATAATCTAATTAACCAACGATATCATTTTTATATTCGATTTGATATTTAATTCGACACTATTTTAAATAGCCAAACTCGTAAAATATTCCGGTTAAATAGTACATCGCTCAATATAAATAACATTTAATAAATGAGCTAATTAAATACTATAATTGTATAAATTAATGAAAATTATAATTATAATTCGTACCTCTGTTCCTTTCTCTTTCTTCTTGCCGAAAGTGTGTGTATGTTTGTGTGTGTGTTGTGTGTTATGTACCAAGACAAAGAAAAATAAAGATAATTTTATCTGCTCAAGTTTTATCATATTCCAATTATGGAACATAATTTATTTACTAATTAACTAAATTTCATAAAAATTCATCAATTAATCCCCCAATTATATATTATAATTTTTGGAGCGTGACAGATACACTTTTGATATGCACTGTTATGCTCAAAGAATACATGAGATTCTGCCTAGTGTATCGGACCACATATTCATGTTGTCAACGGCAAAAGACATAGGGGATGTCGAACATCTTTCTAAGCTCCTCATCAGTCTTTGAAGACTGAGTCTTGGATGGCTTAACCCTATGATAACGAAAGAAATCCAATTCCTTCATGGAGAATTGCATGAATAATATTTGTGTTTCAGTGTCTCCCATTGCATGAATAATATTTGTGTTTCAGTGTCTCCCAAAATCTTCATATTATTCGAACTGAGTAAGACGTTCACACCTAAAACACTAGGAACACAACTAAGCTCCCACTGACCTTCCAACTCATTCTTGACCTCAGTCATACCCTGTATGACCTTGTTTAAATGAATATTCCAGATACAAGAAGTTTCAAACCCAGTTAGTACTCCATGTCGAATCTCATGGCTCCAAGCCATTCATCCAACTAGATGTCCGACATCGCTTCTCCTCAATGACTTTGGATCACAATCCAATTGATTGGTCAGACTCAGAAACCTGTACCTATTAGGTAACAAAGGTGTATTAGTCATCCCTCAGGAGGCTGGAACGTAATAAGTTAGTGGAGGAATTCGATTACAAATTATGTTTGCTACATTTGACTGAAGTGTCTCTCCGCTTGATTCCTCAAGGAGCTACTCTCACCTCGGTTATCCAATGAAATTCAATTTCTCTTAGGATAACAAATAAACCTTTACATACCTAGTTTGCCTCCCATTAGTCTCTTAATGTATGCAGGACCATCCCATATACTAAAGTACATTGTGGAAACAGGTTTGCCATGCCACATGGGCCAAGGTAGTTCAGTGAAAGAACAATAGAACCAAGTCCAACAAGGTTTGATCTCTCCCTTATCAGAGACATCGTTCAACTATGGCACTCTAAGGAATTACTCCACTGAGTTAGAGTTCCATTCTCATCAAATATTTCAAGAATTGCCAATAAATACACACTGCCTCGATCCAATCGACAAATTTAATTTTACAACCAGTTTGGTTCTCCACTTCAAGTCTAATTCTTTGAATCTTCCAAAGGGTCTTAGACTTGTTAACCCTCTTTTAGCTCTGTGTATTCAATGACTCATAGATGTCTAATTGGATCCAATCCAATAGACCATTTGCAAGCACACTTTGTCCTACAAAGTATGCCTCGGTCCTCATCTTGCTCAAGAAGGACTTGCAAGCTTGTAAACTCAACTTGCCTATTTCTAGACTCGTTGAATTCATCAACTTTCTCATCCTAACGAGAGAAATATGACCTACCTTCTTATGCCAAATCTATGATTTGTCTTGACTATCCATTTTACCAGTTGTTTGATCATTCATAATCCAATTATGAGATAGTGTTGAAATAATTACGTAAACAACCTGGCAGACAAGAATAACCATTCTTTGTTGAAAAGAAATAACCATCATTGATAAAATCATGTAATCCAAATTGTCCAACAATGGAAAAACATTATTTGATCATGCTAGGTCACATAATTATATCCTATCAACTTTAGTCTAACATGACTACTAACAGCTAATACTATCTAGTCCTTTAACCACATAGCAACAGCCTTGCCACTGCGTCCGGACTATTTGTCTCAGCCTTCTACTCATTTTCACCACCTGCAAACCATTTACAGATTTAAGCACTACAACTGGTATCCAATACCTAAGAAGTGTAGTAGTAGTCATGTTAAGACTCAATAATAAATTATACCTTGATTATAGAGGATGAACACTCTCTCTTCTATTTCCTCTTTTCATGGCAATTAATGCAAACATCTTTTTTGGAATCCATAACTGCTGAGCCGCCTTCCGCTTCCCTTTCCCCATGCCAAGCTGGGCAATAGGAGCGCTGTGAGCGCTTGCAATAGCTGATTCTGTCTTTTCCTTCTTCCTCCTCCAATGTCCGGACCCTTTGCCTTTCGCTTCTGAGGTCTAAGCCTCCCCTACCAATACAGATGGTGCAGGCTTTTCATTCATTGCCTCGTACTGGACCAACATGTTTATCAACTCATGAAGGTCTTTGTCAAGCCCATTCATGTTACACTTCACCATAAACGTGTCAAAGGAGGGAGGAAGAGACTGAAGGATCACGTCAATGTACGTCACTTTTTCAAGATCAACCTTGAGGTCCTTGAGTTTCTCCATAAGGGATAGCATCTTAACCTCATGCTCCGAACAGAAGGCCCTTCAATCATCTTTGCAACGAAAAATGCATTTACCACAGTATATCCAATATGCCAGTCTGATAACCGCATAAACCTAGCTTATGCGGAGCATTATTGATTGGACATCATCATGCCTATCATACTATTTCTGGATTTCATTGGTTATTGACACCAGTATGATACTGCGAACCTTTCAATTGTCCTCATGCCACTTCTCGAGAACGTCAAACGTTTTTCGCATGAGGACTCTTTCAGCAAGGCCTGAGGAAGAGACCTATCCAGATAATAGGTTTGGTTCTCAAAATCTAGGACAACCCTAGGATTTTGTTGCCAATCATTTTACTTTGTTCCGTTAAATTTATTAGTCTCAAGAATTGCAGTGAGTGGATTCTTAGATATTTACATCAAATGTAAACAGTAATTAAGTAGATTATTGTAATATTATATTTCAAGTTTAAGACTTGGTCTTTAGTTATTAACCAATCCCACCATTTCTTCAAAAAGCCCACCACTCTCAAGTGAGGTTTTCAGGAAATCATTCCCTATTTGTCTTAGAGTCCACAAACGCAATTCTCCATACCCCGCTTTTACGATTCACAAGAAAAAAAGCTTTATGGGAATCTAATTCAATATAGAACAAAAAGAAGAACATTTTGGAGAAAAAAGAGAGCAAATTTTAGTGGTTTAGGTTGTTAGTTATACATGATATGTGTGTAGTAATGTATATAACATACAATTGAATTCAAAATTCAGTAACTACCAGTTTGCTTCCAAAGCAACCTATATGCACACATGCATATAACCTTCAACCATTATGAAATAACCACTCCATTATCTTCATCATGGTGAGGAGTTTCAACTCTTTCTTGACTTGCTCCAACCTCCCTCAAATGGGCTTGGACTTCAAGCATGGACCGGGCTTGATTTAATCATATTAAATTAAGTCCAACCAAGTCCATTGGATAATAATTAATTAAATTATTTTTAGTCCAACTAAGTCCAAAGATTAATTTAATCCAATTAAATAAATCTATTCTCAAACTCTAATTATTGATCCAATCAATTAATTAAGCAATACCAAATAAATTAATCCAATTAATATAAAGGTATTAGGCCCGAAATTAATTAATCCAATTAATTAATTCTTGAGCCATCCATCAAATGGATTATTAAATAAATGATCCAATCATTTATAAATTCTACTTGAATTAATTTAATCTAATTAAACTAATTCATTTCTTTTTGAATTAATTTCAAATTAATTCCACCAATTCCACAGTGATTCGTGTGTGACTTTAGATTCACCCTCAACTAGACTTGGGCATTGTGTCCAACACAAATAATTAATTAAATGTAAATTAATTATTTTCAATTAACCATTAATCGGAAATGCCTGTCACCATGGGTGACCGTCTAGCAACGGTCCATGGCTCTAGAGACTAGGTGAATGTTGGCGTGAACATTTAGGCTCTCGAGTTCCATATAGGTATGGTCGTTTTGTCGACCATATCTAGGTCATAGTCAAGGGCATGGAATTGGGCGTCGGTACCCATCCTGGACCAGACAACTATGCTAAGTACTTGAGATGCGTTTACTCTATTGATCGACATAGGAAACCATTTTCTATTCGACCATGGCCATAGACTTAGAGAGTCTAAACCATCTTAGAGCACATAGGAGATATATCCATCATATACTAATAGGGGATGGATTCTATCTTGAAATCCACCGTCCTCAATACATATCCAACTAAACTGAAAAAGGCTTATAATGACCACATAAAAGACACAGCCGTCTCTCCCTATATCTAAGATATAGCCATCATATGCATGCAATTCTCATGAGTCCTTAAGTCCAAGGACTAACCCTATACTATCAGAGTCAGGAATTCAAGTCATACCGACCAAGCCTACAAGGCTTGCATATGACGATTCCCGCGAGTCAGTTCAATTCGTTAACAACCTTGTCAACTAATCCACTAAAATTGCATAGACATCCCATGTCTATCGCCGATGAAACACAGCACTCATTCAATGAATGAAATACTTGGTGCAAGTCTCTATAGGACTCTCAATGCTCAGTCTCAAGGTCCTCGACTTGGAACATTTCAGACCAACCCTCAAAAGTTTTTTTCATAGCTGTCATTCAATGTGCAGCCCAACTACATGGACTATTCAATTGGTCTATGGGCATTTATTGTGACTTTAAAATCCCGTTCAACGTAAATAGTAAGCACAACAAACAGATGGTGCCACAGAGGAATTATTACTACATATATCAAGATAATATCACATTCATAAAGATTGCTAAATGGTTCCCAAAACCACCTATCTAATTGGCTTTTTGGTCACCATTTCTAACAATTCCTATCCCACCAGGCCAGAGAGTTTTGACTAAAGTTCCTCTGGATAAGTCTTTTGATGTTTTGAAGAGAAAGCTTGCTTCCTCGCTAATTTCTAGTGATTTTATTTCCGCAGTGCTTCTTTAAGGTTTTTAATTTCATCCTCTGATTCCTTATTCTACATTTTTGGATAAATTAATCTGGCATCAAAATCACCACATTTGTTGCGAAAATTTATAAGCACTATCCTATTAAATGCCTTTTTCTCTTTGTTAAACCTGTATTTCACTACCAAAGTTAGTACTAAAGATTAACAGATTCCTTGATTATCTTGCATATATTTTACAAATGCTTCAATGAAATTATTACCAAGCAAGATATCGGCACTTGTATCATGAAAGTAAATAGCAGGTTTTTTTACCCTAAATCAAGGTGATCCAAATGCTCTTCTGATCATGATCTTGGCTTCTCGTATTCCCTTATTGAATATTAGAATTTTCTATGAAAAATCCCATCTTACAATAACGCGTGAAGTTTTCCTTGCTTCTTTAGGAAAAACTCCAGGTTTTGCTGTGCAAATCTCTAATCCTGAATTAATATAAGCTGCAAAATACTCTGTTTTATACTGATCATACAACATACCAACGAATATTTATATGGTAAAGGGATTTGTCATTCAATCCTTATGGTAACACCATCAGGACTGAATTCCATACCATTACCTTTTAATCCCCATGGTTTATGATTTTCGAGAAAACTTAACCCCAAAGTTATACTCCCATTTTCTCGTCCTACAATACTTGCAACTAGAATTTCATGGCCTGCTATTTCTAACATACTTTCATATCTACCAATAACAGTTTGCTGCAAATTATATAAGTCATCACAAGGGAAAAAATTTCTTTCTTATTGATGTCAAATATAACTTGAATTTCTTTTCATCCTCCAAGGCATCTAAGTTTTACATTATCTACCCTAATCTCTTGAGGAGTTAAAGCTTTTAATAACTATTTCTCCTTTCCTTTATAGCGTGTAATCCTATCTTGCGAAAAGGACGTCCTGCTACTAAATTCAGTTCTAGAGCTAAATGTACTATCTAAAATTGGGTGATCTTTTATGATGATACGGACAACCACCTATTCTAGGTATCCTTATTGGATTGGTGTCATTACCTTAGTATATTCCTTAAAAGTTTTAGGAATCTCAATACTCTTTCTTAAGAAATAAATCTAAATCATGCGTATTGGAATAGGCATATGCAATTCTATAAGTTATAGAATATGGTCTACATTAGATCTTTCCTTTTAAAATTTTGATAAAGGGTTAAGACACTATTGAAATCTTGGTTTGCTAGGTTGTATGCGATTTTGGGATAAATGTCAAACATCAATTTTCTGCATACAGATTACCTATCATTGTTCCAAGATAGTCATCTCTTAGGTTATTGATTCTTCTATCCATAATAGATAAATGTATTTCTGAGTCAATTCCTTCCTTAAAAGTTGCTTTTATTACTACTTCAATAATTCTTATGTGGATCCATTTTATAGTAACAGCTATTTCTTCTCTAAGTTTACTTCTTCAAGAATTTAGGAATCAGTTGCATTTTCAATGACATTACCAGCAAGTTCCATAGGTATAGCAAATTCACTTGAACTTACTTTGTAGATTATATGATGCTTCCTTTGGTTCAGTCCTATCTGGTTTAGGACTTTTTCAATTCCTCCAATCCTAAATTCATGGTATGGGCTGAGGTGGAATCTTGTCTCATGATTCTATCCATAGTTTTGTTTGACACTATCATCCTTGAAAAGAATCCTGATAGGCTTTCAGAGGTTTGAACCCTATCTCTCTTATTGTAATTACTCTGACTCAATTAAAGATCCATCCAAATCCATCTTAACTTCTTCTCATATACACTTTCGTCTGACAAAAGGTCTTCGAATTGGTAAATAGATACCAAATTGCCATAGTAGACTACATCTAAGATGTCATCTATGGCTTCAATTTTTTGTACTTCACCATGTTTTTGCTGGCAGTCGGGAGAGATATGTCCTCTTGCTCCTTAAGTCCAGCAATTGCAGTCTTTGAAACTTTCATTGGCTCGAGTATGGGCCCATCTGAAAGTTCTTCATGTAGGGATTCTTCTGATGGATCTTGCAATTGTTCATCTAGATCCTTGGATGAATCCCTAGTTGGTCCTATTTTCTGTCCAGATTTGTAAGTTCTGGCTTTTAACTTGGACCACCATGATATTTGTCGGGAAAAGGTTCTTCTGGAACTTCTAGGTTAGGAGTCACTATTTTTCTTCCTCCTTTTCCCTGGCTCTCTTGATTCTCTTATAATAGTTGAAAAATCGTTGTTATCACAACAGAGAGGAGTTCGCTTTAATTTTACCTTTCAGTGTTTTCATATTCTTCTAGATAGATGCTTGATAACACCAATCCTTCAGTTTGTCATTAAGGAAAGACATTCTTTGTGCAACTGAATCTAATTGTCCTTCAGGTGTTTTGTATGACTGGATCAACATTTTCCTGCATATCTTTACGAGGAACATTGGAGTTGCTACTACATTCTGGAAGAAATACTTGTAAAACTAATAGATATATTCATCTACTGCACAAATACTTCTTAGTTCAAGGCTAAAGAGAGGTTGTGTATATTCTTTAACCTTTTCTGCTCTACTTCCTTTGAAGTAACCATCTTCAATTAAGTGTATCTTGATAAGCCTTCCTAATCGGTCTGCTATAGTGCCTTATGAATCTCCGAAAAGGATACTACCTTTGGTATCTTCTGGGGTATTATCCCATCCGGTCTTCATAGAACCCTCCTAGCTTAACTCCACCAGTTTTATGAAGATTTTTTTGTCGAGTTCTAAGATAGTTGTTGCTATCTTGATGGCTACAACCCATTCATCTATCAAATTCTTGGTATTTTGGAAATAGATAAAATCCAGGTTAAGCATGGCGCCATGATGTAAGGGCTAGAGCATCATCCTCGCCCAAGGTGTGTTTTCAGGCACTCTTATTGAATTTTGACTAAATCCACAATACCAAGTTGGGAAAAGGATTCCACCAATTTTTGTAAATCTGATAGATCTGCTCTAATTACCTCCATTATTTTATGGATATAATGGATGTTATGATTAGGTCTTCTCTGGTCTTCGGCTTTGGAATCTCCTTGGTCTTCCCCTTCTGATGTAGAAGAGGTACTATTCCAAGGGCGTCCCTGATTCGCTTTTGTCTAGAATTAGATGTCTCAGGGTTCTCCCTTGATCTCTCTTCAGATCTGCAATTTATGCCTTCATATTTGCAATGTCCTTGTGTAGATTGGGAGGGATCTTAAGGATTTCATCTATCTTTTGGCTTAAAGTTTCTATTTTCATAGGTATATGAATTAACATATGTCCATAGTCTTCAACTGTCTTTTGTAGATCCCTCAGATCTTGGGAGATCTTTGATGTATCCGGCTCGAGTTCTTTCCAATCAATTCTTTTATATCATAATTTTTGAACTGTAATTATGCAAGAATTTACCCGTTCTAACTTTCGTTCAGTTCTATTTCTCTCAAAGAGTCTCCTCCATTAGTGAATAAATAATATCTAAATGTAATATAAATAAATATTTTTTCAATGAACTTAGGCTTGATACCATTTTTTGCGAGGAGGGTATTAGCATGCAATTAGAGATGAATCAGGACTAAATGTGTCAATTTTATAAAACCTGTGGGGCTAAAACTGTTGGCCCCAAAAGTAAGGGACCAAAAGTGAGAACTACCCCAATCCTACAGGACCAAAACTGTCATTTCCCCTAGTTTGATCTGGCCAAGGTTTTCAGCCACAATAATGTGGTGAGGAAGTTGCAACTACCCAAGTGTGGTCTCACAAGTCATAGCACACATACAGTAGAGGAAAACTGCACCATTATTGTGAACAAAGGAACACACTCACTGTTTTTCTATCTTCCGAGTCGGGGGGGCCGACAGTTGAGGTGAGATTTGGTTGATAGGTTGAGCACAACACTAATTAAGTATTAAGCCCATAATTATCTTGGATCGAAATGGCATTTCGGTCTGTCCAGGCCTTTCATCTATAATAATATCATGAGAAAGCTACCGCTATCCAAATATAACTCAAATCTGGCACATTTAGAATAGAAACCAAGATGTATTATTGTTATGAACAAAAGAACATGCTTGCTGTTTTTCGGTCTCACGAGTCATGGGGGGCAACAATTGAGGTGGTTGTTGGGTTGGGCTTAACATCGAATAGCATGATTCACTTACAGTCCTCAGGATCATGCGAAGAGGTTTGAAAAATTATTCTGGATATCTCATCGAATGAGGATGGCATCGATCGCCTCCCACAAGGCTTTTTCCATGTGAATCGTAAAAGTGGGGCATGGTAAATTATTCTCGTAGATCCCAAGCCCACTAGGAAAGAATTTTTCCGAAACCCCACTTGAGAGTGGTGGGAGTTTGTAGAAATAGTGGGAGGGGTTAATGACTAAAAGACTAAGTCTTAACTCAAAACAATATTGCAATAATCTACTTATTCTTTCTGCAACGCTTTGAGTGCTCCTCTTGCCTTAATGGGAGAGGGTAAAATGAAAAATAGAATAATGGTTGGACAATCAAAATTTACATATGATGTTTGCATAAAATTGCCAAAGGGCATTAGAAGAGGGAGTATCGTGAATACTCATTCAATGAAATTCCTCCAAAAAAAATGATATTGAACTGCCTCTGGTGAGAAAGAAATCGAACCTTAATTGGACGTGATTCAATTGGTGTTTCACAAAATTAGTTGGCCCATTTGGATGTGGACATTTGAAAGTCGTCAAGTTGAAAAATATGGTGTTTTCTTAAAGTCATAATCCAGACACCATATTTGATATGGATTGGCAAACATGTGTCCATAAAAGTCTTGAGTATGAGCAATGGTCCTACATACGTCAAACAACTAGCGAAAGGAAAATTAGACTATATATCTGATTTATACAAGTTCGTTATGGAATAATGCACACATCATTTGTAATCAAAACTTCACTGATCATGTCTAAGTTCTGTAAAGGATAATTAGAAAACTCCAGTTACCTGAAAGGTATGAGTTTCTGAAATTGAACAAGGAGATGTAAGCCATCGATCCGAATTAATGGCTTAGAGCCATAAAATCTGCTATGGAGTTAAAACTAGGTTTGAATGTCCTTCATACTTATTTTGACAAGTTCATAAGGCACATGACTTGGTCAAGAACAAGATGGAAGGTCAGTGGGAGTTCAATTATATTCCTAGTGTTATAGATGGTTAAAAACATCTTTGTTCGGAGCACATGACCATGTCTGGAATGTTGTTCGGCGCACTGAGCCCGATATTGCTTATGCTTTTTAAGCATAACAATGGATATCGAGTGTGCTCCACCGAGGCAACAAACAGCTGTTGAAGGGCTACCTTTAATACCTGAATAAGGATTAAAGAAGAGCTCTTGACGCACATTAATGGAGAGTTGATTTTGGAAGGCTATAACGATAATAACTTCCAGCATCATATGAATAATATTTAATCTCAAAACAAGAGTACATTCAAGCTTTTATGATGATATGGTAATATTGAAAAGGTTCTAAGTGGAGTACCACAAGGAACTTCATCATGAAAACTTCAATGTGTGGCAACTTTAGAAGTTATATTGGAAAACGGTTAGGATTGAAAAAAGAACACCCGATTGTTGGGTGTGCTACTTAGCATAGCCAGTAATCACCTTGGAGGGTGACAATTAGGTTATGGCACAAGGTAAAAGAAAAAATTATAGACACCATCATCTGCTTGGAGCAATGATAGGAAAATGTAACATGTAGTTGGACAGCAGGACTCAGAAACTACAGTAGACCCATAAGACCTAGCCGGTACTTCAGATTGCTCATAATCAAATTATCTGAAAATATGAGTAATTGGCTTTAAGGTCAAGTGGGAGATTATTGGAATAGATGACCAAAAGCCAATTAAATTGGAGGTTTTGAGAACCATTCAAGCAATCTTTATTTAAATAATATTATCCTAAAAATATGGTAAGTATTCATCTTCAGCGCATGTGTCTATCGTGCTTACCAAATTATATTAAGCGCTGCTTTGACATCACAACGGATATCCATAGACCACTTAACAACCTATGTACTTGGGCTATGCATTAGATGGCGGCTATAAAACCAGCTTTCGAAGATGGTCTGAAATGTTCCAAGTCGAGGACCTTGAGACTAGGCATCGAAAGTCCTACTGAAACTTGCACTGAGTATTGCATTCATTGGATGAGAGTCGCGCTTCATGGGCGGCAGACGTTGGATGTCTATGCAATTTCAGTGGGTTAGTTGACAAGGTGGTCAACTAACTGAACTGACTCACAGGAATCCTCATATGGAAACCTTGGAGGCTTGATCGATATGATTAAGTCCCCAGCTCCAATAGCACGGGAGTAGTCCTCAAAATTGAGGAATCACAGCAATCACGTGCATACGATAACTATATCTTGGATCTGTGCGAGAGGTAATTATGTCAAAGACATAATGATCATAAGCCTTGTCCACTGCAATCGAAGTATGTAGCGAGGATAGTGAGTCCTAAGAAGAGGATCCGCCCCCTGTCAATATGCGACAAGGTATCTCCTACACACTTGGAATTGCGTTCACGCTTTATGAATCTATGGCCACACTCGTTGATCGAATAGGAAAAGGAGGTTCCTATGTGGAGAAACTTGGCGTGACACGATATCAAGTATTAAGCATAGATACTTAGTCCAGGATGGGAACCACACCTAATTCCATGCCCTAGACTAAGGCCGGCAGACAGTAGATAGAAGGATCCTACATGTATGGACTCGAAAGCCTAAATGTTAACACGGTAATTCACCTAATCTTTAGTTCCATGGATCGTTGCTAGATGGCCACCCATGATGACGGGCTTTCTTGATTAAGGTTAATCAAGAATTATTAATTTAATTTAATTTAATTCATAATATTGTTAGACACTAGCCCAAGTTTAGCTGAAAGGTGAACCTAAAGAGTCACACACAAATCACCCGAAAGGAACAAGGAATTAGTTTGGATTAATTTTACAAGTAATTAGATTACTAAAAAAGAGAGATCCATTTGATGGAAAAAGGTCCAGGAATAAACTAATGGTATTAATTTATGTTGGGCTTGTCCTTATAATTTCATAAGTTGGATCTTATTACATAATGAGGATAATTTGGGTTTATATATTTAATCAGATTAAATATAAGATTGGGCTCAAATAAATGGATTTTTATTAAATTAGATTTAAATAAAAATTCATTAGGCTCGTATTTCTAAGGGTAAAAATCGACCAAGCCCATTATTTTGGACCCATAAAAAATTCCTCCGAAGGAAATAAATGGCTAGCAAATTGTATTTTGGGAAAGTGCAGTCCTAGCCATTTTGGGATCTCTTTACTTAGAATGAAAAGAACTATGCCTTGTAGATAATAGAATGTATATAGAAATATTTTAATTATCAAACAAGGTATATATATATATGAAGTATAATATTTGAAAAATAATTATAATCATTATTACACAAAAAATAAAACCCCCCTCTTCCGAGGGAACTCTCAGCCGCCCCTCTCTCTCTAGCACTTGGTGCATTTCTTTTTTCTTGTTTTGTCTTCTAACAAAGAGGACGTAAAAATTCCGACCTTGGTGTGGTGTGGACGAATTAGAAGGCTGTTGCGTTGGAGCCTCAGGTGAAAAATATTTCAAGTGATCGTGAAAAACGAAGGTATCATTTTTTAGTCCTTTTAATTTCGATTTTATTGTTTTTACGTCAACCCAATGTTAGTTTTTATTTTAGTACATCGAACTTCCAAAAACTTTGAGGGTACACCCCTTGGATTGGTTTAATTTCTGCGTTTAATTTTTGCTATTACGCATTTTATTTTATAGCTTCCGCATTCTCGATTGTACCACGCGATCCCTTCTAATACTAACGAATTAATATCTTCCTCTACTTGGGTTTACCAGCAAATGTGGAAAAAACTTAATTCTCGCAAAGGAGTGTATCCAAGCAAGACCATAATCGAAATATCAAGAAAATATAATAGAGTCTGGAAGTTAGAGGGTCTAACCAAAAGATGCTCAAGAGTGGTAAGATTTTGGAGCTTTGAGTTTAGTTCATACTAGGTCACCAAGTTTTTCGGAAATTTCAAAGCTTTCGGAGTGGATTAGTGGGGCGGTGTACGACTCATGGAAAAACAATCCCTATTTAATACGAGGCGATATTCAGGAGTTAAAAATCATATTAGCAACTCTAGAAACTATTGGGAAAGGATCTCATCCAACATTCTATTTTATCTAGCTACAGAGTCCAGACATGGTAGCTTTCAACAAAATTAAAGCTGCCTCAGAAGAAGCTCCATTGGTATCAGCCACAAGTGATTATGATATATCTACCAAGAGAGCTTGGGGACTATGTGTCTGTCTCACTGAGATGGACAAAGTGAATTATCCATATAAAATCTTCTCAAATAAATTAAATAGATCATTCCTATTAAACTCCATGATAAGGAAAAGAACCAAGTTTGTAGAGAGCCTATTCGAGAAAAAGGGCATGCTTATATGGGGAACAAGAACCTTGCAACTGAGGCTACGAGGATTTTGAAATGAGGAAGTAAAACCCTTAGAATGTAAAAATTTAAAATTTAGACTATCAGCAAAAGTAAACAATGGCCAACAGTCAGAAAGAAAGAAAACCCAATTACAAATTACATAGCCGACAAGCTATCATGACCAACAGCTTGAAAGGACAGGAAGATGACAAACGCAATGATGTCATTCGAAAAAGATAAAGAGATGTTGAATGCAGTGATATTATAAAAAAAAACAAGTTTGAATTCCGTGTTTGAAGTCCACAGACGGCTATACTTAAAGAGGCAATGAAGCAGATGGGGATCATCGAAAATTTTTAACCAACTTTTCAAACATAATATTTGAGTTTTCAAATCTTTTTAGTTTTAAATTTTTAGTTTTATGGGGGTTTTCCCAGCAAGTATAGTCCTCTATATGAGAGACCAAACAGTTGTCTCCTCCTATAGAGGAAGAAATATCTATGTAATATTTCAAACTTTTCTTTAATAAAAAAAGGCTTCTGTTCAATTTGTTTTCACAAAATTTTATTAATTCTCCATTTTGAATATCTTTTATGCCCTAAGGTAGGAGACGAAATAGGGCTGTCTTGTTTTGCTGCTGAAGGAGCCAAGCGCCTATGAACCATCAGCTGCGGTTGTGTGGTTGGAGGAAGTCTGTAAAATCGAGAACTTGGAATACTCTGGAGCAAGGCCCTCAAAACAAAGTATGAAGTTATGGAGACTTAGTTTTGTTTCGGAAGCATGTCGGGCCTTTTAAGAGCTTTATCATTGGAAGGCAAAGAGTTATAAATTAGGCTGAAGCACTGAATCTACACAGAACTGATAGATTAAGGACTAAATTTAATATTGTTAGAATTAGAGGACCAAAAGAAATTCTGGTCAAAGTTATAAGATGCAAAATTTTATGTAGTTTTTGTTTTGATCTAATGTATTACCATAGTATTCCTATTACATCACGTACTTTTGGATCGAGTTTCATATTTTTCTGAATTAATCTGAAACTTAGCTTGTATTAGGGCTTGTTGGCCTCGATTAGACTATTTTGTTTTTAAATACCTGCAAACTCTATTGTGTAAATTCATTCAAAAAAAATAGAGTACGCTTTTGTCTTTTTTCCAATATTAAAGTTTTCAAGAATTGGAGATGAGTTCGTCAAATATCTCCAAATTACCTCGTTGAAAATCTTTTAGATTTTCTTGGATACATCTAATGTAAATGATTTAAATACTTCAGGTAACTACAAGAAATATAACATTTAACTATTGCTAGTTGATATGGTTAAAAATTAGTAGTTGTAGTAAAAAATTATTGACTAGGGCTACACAACAGTTCTTGCTCATGGATTTTGTGAGTATGGTTAATATATTTGTCATAGTTAAAACAAATAGCAAAAATAGTTTTCAAAATAAATAAGCTAAATTTTTATATCAATTTTGGTTTAATCACAATTAATAACAGCTATTTACCACAACTTAAATAAAGTTATATAATAATATTTTTTTCCTAATGTACTTGATATATAAATCACTTTATTACGAAGTTATTTGAAATTATTTTTTAAATTTTCGATCAAATTCAAATCCAACAACTCAAATGTACCCTCAATTTTCATGATTTCCAATCCATCACTCGAAGCAAGAAAATTTGCATCTTATTACCAGTTATAATTCTGTCGATTTCATACTTATATATATTACAAAAAATTTGAATATAATCCAACTGGTACTAGGACTGATTTACGTATACCAACAATAGTGGTATAAAAAAGTTCAAAAAAAATATGCAACGCTTTAATTGGGATGGACTCTCCTAACTCTCTCTGTTATCTTTCACACAGTCCTACACCTCACAATTAACACACATAACAAGGTTTTCTTCAAAATGAAGCCGCAGCCGCCGACGATGACGATGCTCTGGTTCCTATCGATGTTGATAGAGACTTGGTGGACTTTGAGGATGATGAAGATGACTTAGGCACTGACGATGATGATGCAGCGAACGGGAGAGAATATGCGATGGCAAGGGATCATGCTCGTATTGAGTTCCGATTTGCAGATTTTCTTTTATTGGCCAACCGAGTGATCGATAATTGTAATGAAGACTCAATCTGTGCTCTCCATGACTTACATAGACGATGGGTTGCGAAATATGGAGATGTTGATGTGAATCCGATCTCAGCAGTGTTGTCGCGCCCTCTCCGATCAATTCCACCAGTAAACCGTCTTCCTCGTTGAATTCCTCACCTCCCGACTACTGAACAGGTGGCTGAGTTCCTCAACAATATGACATCCTCGTCTCTTCACCAAGATCCGAGGGTTTTAGTGCTGCCTTCGCCTAGGGTTTCTATTGCTTCAATAGCGGCGCCTATGATTTCTTGTGATATTGCGCCACTCAATGATCAGCTACAGATTCATGGAGAACCTGGTTGATGTGAGATTATGTGCATGTGAATGCAATATATCCATTAGAATCGAAGAAATTGGTTTCTTCATCACTGCCGAATTTGTCAAAACTGCTGTAGATTCTGATTTGGGAGCAAGTTTGTAGCCTGCGGACGTTCGGAGAAGTGCTGAGATCTCGTCTTTGTCTGCGCCGCTGCTGATTCCGAGTGCACCATCCTTGCCACCTGGTGCAGTGGCTTTAACAGACTTCTCCGCCGCTATTACAGTTGTTGCCATATTTTCGACTGCGTCGCCACTAAACTCGCTTGTTCTGCCTGTTGCTTTCGCTACTGCTGCTGTGCCCGTGGCTGCTGCTGCTACTGTTCTTGTCTGTCCACCGTTGCCCATCGGAATCTTTGTGGGTAATGTACCTCTACAACCATGCTCCAACATTGTGAATTCTGTTGATAAAATTGTCGATGCATTTCATAATTCAACACGTAAATATTATGATATGTGCCTCCAATGATGCAAAATGGAGAAATAATCATTCGATCGACATTAGAGATTATTAGAAATGGTTCACATCGATGGAATGCGATGGCAGTCGGTTACTTCTTGGTTAAATGCCCATATTTTCATCACGTGAAAGAGTATGTTAAATCCTTATGGTCGTGGTTGAGTGAAGTCATGGCCACGTCGAATGGGTTTTTCTTTTTCCACTTCAAAGCGATAGTGGCTATGGAAGAGGTTATTGAGGGAGGACCATGGTTGTATCAAGGACAACAAATTGTGCTACAAAAATGGGAACCGAGTATGGAACTCCGAAAATTGAAACACACACAAGTCCTAGTATGGGTTAAATTTCGACATCTGCCAGTGGAACTATGGACAAATGATGGTTTGAGTACAGTGGCGAGTGCAATTGGAAATCGCTATACCCAGATGCGATCACTCGAGCATGCATGAGACTGGACTTCGCTCGCATGTGTCATGCTTGACATTAATTCCAAGCTCCCAAAACACTCGATAATTATGACGCCGATGGAGGAAGGTGGGGAAGTTGCATGCAAAGTTGATGTAGAATACGAGTGGTTGCTTCCTAAGTGCACCACTTGCATGAGTTTGGAACATGTGATGAAAAACTGCCTAACTATGAAGCCACCTAAACCGCCAGTTAATGTCTATGTACAGCGTGTACGGCCTTTAGTCGTTCCTACAACTCCAGCGCGCTGCGCCAGCCTCGGTGGTTGAACAGCTCGCCAGGGAGGTAGAGCCTGTGGCTTCACCTTCATAGGGGACTAGAGGTAAAGAAATTACTGTGCACAATGCTTTTTATGTACTAACGCTCCTTGATGCTGATGCAGAGGATACATCCTGGGTCCTAACAAATGCAACCCCTCAGCTAGTAATCTATGTTGAATGCAGCTATTTGGAATGTTTGAGGCCTGAACAAGAGAGCCCACTGACTAGCCTCCAGCAATCTAGTTGAGGAGTTCAGGTTGCAGTTTATTGGTCTCTTGGAAATATAGGTGCAAACACAAAATGCGGTACGTATCCATCTTGCTACCTTACCTCGATGGAAATGGTTTATGGATCCTGTGGGTGCTGGCAATAGAATTTGGATTACGTGGGATGATGAAATCATTGATGTAACTGTTTTGGACATTAGTGCTCAATTTATTCATTGTCATGTCCATGTTTGACAAATCCATGATATATATGCTATTACTGTTGCTTATGGTGCCAATGAGGTGGGTGCTCGGCGAGATCTATGGCAGGCATTCAGTTTGGCAGGTCAATGTTCTGAGGAGATGTGGATCGTGGGTGGAGATTTTAATGTTGTTCGTGACTCTAGTGAAGTATGTGGCAACTCGGGAGATAATTGTCTAGTGATGAGTTTAATGCTTGCATGATAGACACTAGATTACTCCCAATGCCAATACAAAGAGAGTGGTACACTTGGCACAATTGTAGTATGGATTCACATAGCTTATGGAAGTGGCTAGATCGAATGCTGGTCAATTACTAATGGCTGACGCGGTGGCCGAACTCCTCCTATATGTACCTTCCTCCCCGTACATCTGATCACTCTCCTCTCGTGCTTAAGGGGGACACACAACATAACTTTGGAGGTATGTTCTACTTTGACAAATATCTTACTCTCTTACCTTAGTTTCGTACTACTGTGCAGATTGTTTGGCAACATAACTTTGTTGGTATCCCAATGTATTCCATTACTTACATGCTTAAAGCGTTGAAACCAGTGTTTCAACAGCAGCGGAGAAATAAGGCTGATCTATCGCAGAATGTCCATAGTGCCAAGGAATTTCTTGAAGTGGCATAACGGCTATTAAGCCTTGACCGGCACAACGCCTTCTACAAATTGAGCATTGTCGTAGGCTGATCTATGCGAAGCAATGAATCTTGAGCAAGAGGCCAATATGCAATAGAGGAAAGGGGATGACCAGTACGCTAGGGTATTCTTTCGAAAAATAGCACAGCAATGCACAAAAAGGCAGATTTTTCAGATTGATGATGAACAAGGCAACACCCACACGGACCCTCAAGAAGTGATCCAAGAGTTCGTTGCCTTCTACAGTAATTTATTAGGAGGTGAGAGGAGTAGGCGGTTCCTTGATCTTTGGTATTTACGCCCCTGAGCTCGTCATATTATCACTGATGAGGAGGCTTAGGAGATGGTACGTCCTGTTACGGCACTTGAGGTAAAACTGACTCTATTTGATATTGCTGAGAATAAAGTCCCTGGTCCTGATGGCTACACCTCAGCTTTCTATAAAGCAGCATGGCCTATTGTGGGCGTTGAAGTCACGCAGGCTATGATTGACTTCTTCACTATTGGGCGGCTATTGAAGTAGGTGAATGCTACATACTTGGTACTTATACCTAAAGTCCATAACCCTACTCATGTGGCTGATTTCTGTCCTATTGCATGCTGCAGTATTCTTTACAAAGCTATTACTAAGATCATACTGTAGCGTATGAGTTCGATGTTGGATAAAATTATTAGCCCATCCTAGATGGCGTTTGTCCCAATTCGTTCTATCAGCCACAATATTCTTCTAACTCAAGACTTATTTACAAGATATAACCAGCAGCGGCTCCCACCTCGTTGTGTACTAAAGGTAGATAATCGTGAAGCTTATGATACAGTTGATTGGGATTTCCTTCTAGATGTGCTCCAATTATTTAGTCTTCCAGATAAATTCATCTGTTGGATTCAAGAATGTGTTACAACACCGTCTTCCTCCATTAGGATTAACGGAACACCTCATAGGTTCTTTGTGGGTGCCAGGGGTCTTCGGCAAGGTGATCCAATGTCACCATATCTATTTGTCCTAATTATGAAGATTCTGAACCTTATATTGCAGCAACTGATAGAGCAGAATATGAATTTTGCATTTCTTTGGAAATGTGAACCTCTTCGCCAAGTTCAGCTTGGATTTGTCGATGACTTGCTATTGTTCGCTCGGGCTGAGGTAGAATCGGTTCAATTACTCAAATGGGGACTTGATTATTTAGAGACATGTTTGGGCTTTGGGTCAGCCCGCTAAAGAGTCATCTGATACTCTCGCGTGCGGGCCAAGGATTTAGGGAACAACTGTTAGAGATACTTCACTTTTTCGAGGGACTTTTACCGCTAAAATACTTGGGATTACATCTTATATCTTCTCGACTGACTATTGCTGATTGTAAACCACTACTTACCAAGTTGGATCAACGTATAAAGGTTTGGGAGAGCATCTCCTTGTCCTATGCTTGGCGTCCGCAGATCAATAAATCTGTACACACAACATTCAGTGTATATTGGGCTCTGCCTTTATTTTACCCAAAGGTGTCATTAGAGAGGTCGAGAAGAGGCTACAGGCATTTCTATGGCAGGGTACCTCTGTCTTTGGATATGCTAAGATAGTTTGGGAGCATGTTTGTCGACCTATTGATGAAGGTGGACAAGGCCTTCGGGACATACTTGCACCTAACCGTGCACTCATGAGCCTCAAACTTTGGAAAGTCATTAGTGGCAATCGGTCCTCTATTTGGGTGGACTAGATATATCATGTGCGTTTGTGAGGTATGACTGTGTGGACGGTACCCGAACTAGAAGGCTCGTGGGGATGGCAAAAATACTCCGCCTACGATCCTTACTTCGACCTTTTATGGATTACAGTATTTGGGATGAAACTACCTTCTTATTATGGCATGACTCCTGGCATGCATTGGGATCACTTATACAGCAAGTTCCATATGGCCCTAGCCTCATAGGTAGTCAATTGACGGATACAGTTGCTACTGTAATTGAGGACGGACATTGGCACTGGCCCCATATTATGGATATTCGCTATTTGCAGATCCTACATACTCTCCCACAAATTCATGATGGTTCTGACCGTATCTTTTGGCGATCACAGAGTGGACCACTGACATCGACTTTGCTGCTTCAGGCATTTAGAAATGAGGGAACCATGGTAGGCTGGTCTTCACTACTATTGGGCTCCTGCAAAATTCCCCGCCATGCATTTATTTTGTGGCTAGCCATCATTGAAAAACTTTGTACTGTTGCAGAGCCTTGGCTTTCTCATCTGGGTACTATTTGTGTCTTGTATAATGATGGGGCTGCTGAATTTCACAATCACCTCTTCTTTCAGTGCCTCTACTCAAAGACATAGTTTGAGGGTGATTCGGCACACCCTACGATTTGATTAGCCCCACCGTAACTAGAATATTGTTGTTCTGTGGGCGGCAAAACGATGGCGAGGAAAGCATTGCATCTCGGCTTCCTATCCTGCGTTATTGGGCTCACTTGTCTACCATATCTAGCGCAAGCAGAATCTCTGACGAGTTGATGAAGGGGCTCGTGATGCACCTTCCTTAGAAAAGTTGGTTATTGAATATGTGCGACAATGGATACTTAGTGCAGACATACCTTCTTCAATTAGTACTTGTGCATTTTATTGTTTATGGAGGATCACTTAGCCTGTCGTGGTGACCGCTTAGGCATTTTATGTTGTAGTGTACTGATATACTACTATTTACTTAATAAAATTTATATTTATCGGGGAAAAAAAAAAACAATAGTGGTATACTTTTATTAAATCTTAATTGCCGAAATAGTTAAAAATGGCAGGTAAGAATTTGGAGTTCTCTGTAAATAATTTACAATTATGATCCAAACAAATGATATGTGGAGTGTGCATTGTGATCTCCAATTCCAAAATATTTTAGTCCAAAGTCAAATTTTATTAAATTAAATGATTATATATTTTGGCTCCAAATGAATATACATTTCATTTCTAATTTACAATAAAACTGATGAAGCGTGATCGATGCCTCAACGTGCAATGTATTATTTATTTTAGTCACAGCTTCACAAATTTAATCTCTAAAAATGGTTTCGTTATGGAGATGGTGTTTTAAAATTTATACTTTACGACTTATAAGACGCATAAATTCTTTATTTGCAATCAATGTGAAACGTTTGTAAGTATTACCAACCCCCTAAACAAAGGATTAGGGACAAGCACGTGATCTTGTTCCCACATGCGACGCCACATGATGCAACTGCAATGCAATTAATTCCCAATCGTACGAGATATTGCCCACTTTGACCGGAGCCTCAAGAGTATGTTCTTGAAAAAATGCTTCACTGGGAGAAAAGAAATTGAAATTTATATACCACTCAAATTTTCAATTTACAATCAATATGAGATATGTGCCAAGATCAAAATATTATATTTTAAATCGAGAGACAAATTTATATTTACATATGAATGCACATATATGAGTGTGTACATATTATAATCTACGTTATTATAAGGTATAATTATCCCTCTTGATCTATAATCTATTTATACAAACCACCCTTATCTTGTATGTAATTACAGAAATCATTACTGACAGTCAAAAAATAGGGGTAGTTTTATGTAGTTACACGCAAGATGAGGGTGAAAGAGGTGTAGTTTCATGTTGACGTTTTCTGGTTTGTTTAATTTTTCCACAAAACAAAGGTGATTTTTATAAATGATGTTAATGAATTTTTATGAATGTATGTATAATTTTTCAAAAAATAGAAATAATTTATATAAATAAGTTATAAGAGGATGTAAATATTGTTATCCCTTATTATAATTAATCATTAATTATGGTAATAGGTGGAGGTACGTCCACAATTTAAGTTGCATGGAAATTACAACAACCATGAAAAGGAGCTGGTAGAAACCCATCACAGCAAGCTAACCAGTTGTTTAGCTGACACTAAAATAATTCATTATTAATTAATATAAAAATATTAAGTAAAGAACCGCTGATGTCACCTTCCCTTTAATTTAAAACTAATTAAAAAATCCTCTTCGTATTATATATAATAATTAATGTTGGGGGTCCATCCGACAAGGAACCTTATTTGAAGAAGCAATTGTTTCCAATTCCCTTAATTCATTTATTAATTTCTTCAACTGTACAAAATTATTAACTAACTTAAGACTTTGGTGGAAACAAATGTGTCAAACAAGTTAAGGGCACGTAAAAAATGTTCATAGTGCTACAAAGAACAAATTTTAATTAACGTTTAGTGATAAGAGATATTACTGTGATAATTCGTAAATTACTACTAATTAATAAAAAATTAATATGAGAAAGTTATACTTTTTCTCATATACATAAATAGTTAATGAATTTTTTTATTGTCATTTAATATTTTCCTCGTTCTGAATTTTTGTGGAGGTTTAATTTCAACTGCTCGGATTCTTCTGTAAGAAGTGTGCTTCTGCGTAAAAAGAATTAGGAAATATGGTTGATGAATTCAATTAACTGATACGGTTGGAGTTATGTAGATATCTATTTTATTTCATATAAATTTATTATAATTTATTTAATCATTTTTATTATATTGAGTTATTAATTAACCTGTATTACTCAATAGATCGAAATAATAATACAACAATATAATTATTGTTTCTATAAGACCAAATAAAACAAAACTTCATGAATCTTTTTATTAGTTGACCTAATAACGTGCTTAAGATTAATATTTTCCAAAAGTGTGTTGAATTAATTTTGCTCCGCATAATTTAATTTGGTAAGCAATTGGTGGTGTCATTTTAGATCATACAAGAATTGATTTTTACATTTTAGTTTTATATTTTTTTATATTATTTTTCAACTAATTTGGCCGTCTAATTGCATGTGATTTGCACATGATCTAATTAAATAATAATTTTAGTTCTGTAACTCAAAAAATAGTGATATTTTTAGTCTTAAAACTTAAGGAGTTAGCATTTTTGTTTCTACACGAATTGATTTACAGGACTAAAATTATAATTTAATTGGATTATATGCACGCAACATGCCATTTTTCAATCAAATTGACCAAAAAATCAAAATTGTAATTTTTTAAAAATGATTTCAATGTAAATTATCTATTTTAAATTAATTTTTGATTTTTAATTTAGTGCTAAAATTAATATTTTATTTTATATCTACTCACTACAATTTAAGACCTCATGACACTCCAATTAACTGAACGCAAAATAAGATATTAGTGATAAAATATCACATTCAATATCAAAATCATCACAAATATTATTATTAAAAATAATAAAATAAATTTTATTACAATAATTACTTTTCAGAATTCAAAATACAGATCAAACCCCTCCTAACCCTCGGAGCAAGACGTAACCAAATCAAATACGTACTTTTTTTATTATAATAAGTCAAACGTAAATTTTCTTTGACCAAGAGGTCCTAGGCTGCTAGAATTCATATGCTTATTTGTCAATCTTACCTAGGAAAATTCACCTTCAATTTTTTTAAAGAGGTGAAGGAAAATTCAAATTCAATTTATATAAAGAGGTGACGCATTTTCGTGAAAAAATTTTCGGATCATGAATTTGAGTTTAATAAAATATATAGGTATATATATTATTTTATATAAATTTATTGTATTTATTATATTACTTTATGTATTTATTAAAATATTAATATAATTGTATAAGTATGATTTTTATAAATGAGTTAGTCGTCGACATATACTATATAATTAATTAGTAATTGGTTATAATAATTTTCTCGTAATTAATGGTGGGAGAGGGAAACTTTTGATGGTTCTAAAGCCCCACGTCATTGTTGCACTGACTCAACTATGTATGTACATAGGGTGATATGATTGAGGTTGACAGTTGAAAAATGAAAATCCGAGTTTAGGTTTGAAAGAGGCAAATGGTGAAATAAGATGTTGGACTCTCTATTTATTACATCGACCCCACTTTGATTTTCCATCATTAATGCAACATCCATGATACATTGTCAACGAGGGCTTTTTTTTTTTTTTCTTAGTAATATTGATAAGTAAATTATAATAACTCATGAGTAATACCTTAATTTATAAAATATATATATATAATATAACAATAACAATGAATAAATTACAATAATTCATAAACAATACACATATATTCGATAAATTTGAACATATAATTTTGAATTTGTTCATAGGATATGAGCTTTAGTATTCACTGTTAAGCTAAGACATTATTGATTAATGACATTTAATTTAGTTGGTTAACATGAGACGCTGTGATTATAAAATCAGGGATTACAATTCTACCAATGAATTGTTAATCTAATTTAATAATTATATTTTATATTTTAATAGTAATTATTAATTAATTATGAATAATTTTATATTGCTTGCCATAATTTTTGGTGATTGAGATTAGGATCACGTGATTGTTATTATTTATAGTATTTAAAATTTATGAGAATTAATTTCCGGCGTTTAAAATAAAAATAAAATCATTATACATTATATATACCAAACGAATATCAAAATTCTAGGATGGAATGGATTTATTGAGATGATGTCAAATGATTTCAGGGATGGATTTGAAATTAAGGATTTTATATTCCTTATGATATATCTTTTGCATTTATTTGGATAATTGTAAAGTAAAGGATTTCGAATCCTTTAATTTTATTTTTAATTATATTTTGTTAAAAATCTTGATGAATTTTAAATTTTTTTAATAAAAAGTTATTTGAATTTAAAATTCTTTGCAGCATTAAACTATCCAAATAAGTTCGATGGATATGTTACAGATGACACTAAAATTTGGAATAAATTACTAATCAAAAGTCAAAAATTAATTAACTAATATTTGAGTTCCCAATTAAAAGTTCATAATTCTTTATAAACTTGCTTCCAAAACTATTGCCAACTGAATCAAACCACTCCTTGACTCTGTAATCTCTGCCTCTTAAGCGGCCTTTGTCCCTGCACGCCTAATTACTGATAATATGCTTGTCGCCTATGAATATAACCACTTTCTCAAACATACAAATTCGGGTAAGAAAGGTTATGCTTCCTTGAGACATTATAAAAAAAAATAGAATTTGGCACGGATCAGACAACCATTCTGAAACCCATTTCAAAAGCACATTAGGAGCGAAATTTGGTAAATGACATCATCATCCCCATTTTGTATGGGTTATATTTTTGGAACGGCCAAACAGTTCCAACATGCGTTTCAAACAAATAGTGAAAAACTCCATTTCAAAGGGCGCTCCAACGTAGTAACGGTAAATGATTGGAACTCTATTTGGAACACATTATTAGAATTAGGGATGCTCTTGCAATGACTATTCCTATATGTGTGACAATGGGTGTCCAAAAGATGACAGTTAGTAAATTATTCCAAAATAAGACACAATTTAGAATGATCTGAGTACACGCATAAGCAATTATGCAAAAAATCATTTCTAATTATGAGTTTTACTTAAGACAAAATATGTTACAATCACTATAAGAAAACAGGGTATCAGAGACGGAAATTTCCATTTTTGAAAGTAGGATTTCTGTCTCTAAGACAAATTAGAGACTTATCTGTCACCGAAGTCCGTGGAGGAAAGCCCCGTTGCTAATAATTTAGCGACGAAAATATTCCGTCACTAATTTTGAGACCGAAAATTCGATCGCTATCTGTCGACAAAAAAGAAGAAAATTTAACTATAAATCGTCTCTGATTTTCGTAGGTAATCCGTCTCTGATTCCGTCGAGAATTGTCCGTCTCTATCCGTCTCTAAAGGTAAAATATTTGTTTGTTAATTTGTGTCTCTGAAACGCAGAAAATATTCCGTCTCTAATCCGTCTCTAAAACCTTACAAATTTTTGTCTCTAATCCGTCTCTAATTCGGCCTCTAAATTTTCAAAATTTTCCGTCTCTAATGCGTCTCTAACTTTTTTTTTGGTTTTTTTTGGGCAGATTTTTTAATTTCTGTACCCAAATTAATATCCTGGTCATTATACCATCGAATACATTCCGTCAATACCAAAATCTGAATTTCCCAAACATGATCAACAAATATTAACAAAAAAGGTACTCATAATACAACAACACTAATATAATTGATGTCATCATCCAAATAATATAAATGTTTGCACTCTAAGACAACAAACATAAGTCAAAGTACAACCCAAGTCAACATACACTAAGTCATAAACAACCAACAGAAAATATAAACTAATTATCTTTCCTGGAATATTGTTGCTCCTGCTGTCCCGACCCACCAGCAAATTGATGGTTTGTGTATCCCACATTTTGAAGTAATTTACGAACTAATTCTTGTAGGTTTGCCTCCCTCTTCCGAGCCTCTTCCTCCCTCTTTCGAACTTCTTCAAGAGCAATTTCAAGCAATTTTCTATTTTCTTCGTCTCGTTCTGAAAATTCCTCCATAGCTTTTGTTAACTCATTAATCTTCTAGTCAGATGCTTTAAGAGTAGAACTGACTGAACTTGAACTAGAAGGACCTCCAGTGATATCATACCAACTTGAGATATCGAATGAAGACTGTGAAGAAACATCAGTACAACCCGTTTTTGCAGGGTATTCTTCCTGTGCAAGTACATTAGATACAAAGGAACATTTATGTAATAAAAGTCTAACAAACTTTCTCAACATATATACTAACCAATATTTAAATTCAATGACAAATTATACTTACACTAATTCTTTTGGATTTGTTGTCGATGAACTCTCCAATTCCTTTGTTCTGTCTATGGCATCTTTGAAATAGCTCAAAATCAGTCACTTCTCTATCAAGTTCTTTTTCCTATAGTGTGCAAAACAATATTAATTCACATGTCAATAAATTGCATAAAAGATATCTAAAAACTTTATACTTAAAACTTACCATTTTTTGCTTATGTGCCCCTACAGGAATAGAACCACCAGTGTGTTTTGTTATCGAACCATCTTTTTCAGTCAAACGATTTTTCCGGGCAGTTTGACGTTTTTCTAAATAATCTTCTGAGGCCCACTACTTCTAAACTAGATCATTCCATAATTGATTATTCAACCAATAAGGACCTCTATCAATCATACCACTCATCTCTGGTTCTCTACCTAACTGTTTGTGAACATCATTTAGTGCATTTTGCTTAGCTTTGTACATCATTTCTTTGAATCGATCACTCGCATTTTCATTCCACACCATCCTCATTTCGTGGTCGGTTAGATTATCCCACCAATACTCAACTATCACATTTCAAAACAGTAAATCACATTAAATGATTACAAAATATGTCTATATAATTTAGCAATGAATAAATTGGATTAAATATAAATAGTATTTATTACCTTAAAGTTCTCCCACAACAAATCTTTAGATGCTTTTGGCACTACGTGCCATCTTGGCCATGCTTCAGTGAAAATGCCTTTAATATCATTTGTAAGGTTTCGTGTAACACTATTTTCAATAAATCTATTTTGACAGAATAAATTAAAAAATATATAAAATTAAGAAATAGAGCTAACATTATTTATGACTATATTAAGATCAATTTTAGAAGTTTTGAACTTACCGATTGTTCACCACTGTCACTTTTGTCCTTTTACTTGGATGATCTGGGATCTGAGCTCCACTATTGGGTCGCTGTCGACGTCCATGTGATACAATACCTTCACTTTTTTCTGTATTTTGTTCATTTTCAGATCTTGAAGGTATTGTTTCACCAACCTATAACAAAAAAAATAATTATAATAGAAATTATCTAATGCATAATAAATAATAGAAAAAAAAATGAAAGTGAAAAATTGTCTTACTTGCGTCTCTCTGTTCGAACCTCTTGGAAGAATACGAGATGAGATACTTTGTCCACGCACATCTTCACTAGGATTAGAACTTGGATTATCTTCAAGTTGTGATAAGTGATCTCCCACTAACTCCTCGTTCTCATCTCGAAGTTGCAAACTTCTACCCTGCCCCCGGCCCCGCCCTCGCACACGTCAGCTGGCTCGTCCTCTAGTCACCATCCTGTGTCAAAGAGAAACACAAAACTATTAAGTTCTAAGATTGAGATTACTATAATGAACAATGCTGATATAAAATGCATATAAAGCGATAGAATGAAATAATTAAATAAATAAAATTACACGAACAGTTTCCATATCATCATCACTTTCATTTGAATCATATTCTTCTTGCTCATCATCTTCTGGTTTGAATTATTCTCCTTCCTAATGATCTTCATCCTCTATTATGACTTCATTGAAATCTACACCATGTTGAAGTCCCTCAAATTCATTTCCATCTACTTCTTCTACCATACCGTCGAAAACATTATTTTTCTCATCTCAATCAGTTTCAATCAAAATTTGGTGTGGGTCAGATCTCTCATCCTCTTGAAAAGCAATATCGATTTTTTGCTCAATATTCTCGTCTTGTCCTTCAGCTAATGGGACGTCAAATTTACCGGTAGCCTTTACTTTGCATACTGCCCACCAATCACGCCTTTCTCTTTTGGTGCTCGGAAAGTTTGTGAAGTAGACTTGTTGTTCTTGGGAAGCCAATATAAAAGGGTTATTTGATTTTAATTTCAATTTATGATTAATTTCCACAAGACCCGATATGTGTCACTTAAGCCCTTTATCAGAAGTGTTGTACCAATGACACTTAAACAAGACAACCCCACGTCTTATCCTGTAATACTCAAATTCTATAACTTCTTCCAGAATTCCATAATAATCCACTTCATATTGATTGTAGGTACTCCCCAAAATACATACACCATAATTTGATGTTGCTTTAGAATGCCCGTACTCCAAAGTGTGGAATTTGAATCCATTCACAAAGTACCCTATATAGCAAGAAACACGTCGACTGGGGCCATGAGCCAACTTTCTTATGAGGTTGTCAACTTCTTTACGGGTATCTTGAATCTAAGAAAAAAAAATAATTTATGAGATAACATAATTTTGAATTGCTAATATATACTTGTTAGAAAGTAATCTATTACTTACATGAGCAAGTAGCCACAGAGAAAAATCTGTGTCCCGCAATGTTTCAAGTTCCATGTCAGTTATTATTGAAAATTATTTTCTATTTTCTTCATCAAATTTCCTACAGAATTTGCGATGATCATATGTTAATTATAGACACAAGTCAATCGAAACATTTGTGAGGATGTAATGCACGAGTTAGATCACTCACTGCAGGAATAGATCGATCTTCTCATAATTCATCAAGACATATCCATGTGCAACCTTCATCTCATCCTCATCCAGATATCTAACTGCAATTCTAAAACTAAGTGGTCGTCCAGGATGTATAGAAAATAGACTTTCACAAGAATCTATCATTCCTCCATCATCATTTCGTGGAACCTGATTTAATCTGGATTTTACATGTGATTCAAAATATGAAGAGCAAAATGTTGAGACTTCTTCAATCATATACGCTTCAACAATTGATGCTTCAACTCGAGCTCGATTTCCAACCTTTTTCTTCAAATGGTATAGAAACCTAAAATTTGTTAAACTTTTAATTTACACAAGATAACTTCTATTTTCTAATTATATAAGATCATTGAACTTAAAAATTTACCTTTGAAATGGATACATACATTGATACTGTACAGGTCCACCAACCTTAGCTTCATACGCAAGGTGAACTGGTAAATGTTCCATAGAATCAAAGAAGCTTGGGGGGGAAATTTTTGAAAACTTACACAATAATCAACAATGTTCTTCTCAAGTTTTTGCATGTGCTCTACACGCAATATAGTTGCGCATAGATCCTTAAAGAAACTGCTAAGTTCAGTCAGTGCTTCCCAAATAGGTTTCGGTAGTAGATCTCTAAATGCAATTGGGAGTAATTTTTACATGAACACATGACAGTCATGACTCTTCATTCCTTAAAATTTGCATTCTTCTTCATTCATACAACGAGCAATGTTTGAGGAATACCCATCAGGTAACTTCAATGATTTTACCCAAGAGCACAATTCTTTCTTCTGTGCTTTAGTTAAAGTATATGGTGCCTTAGGTTTGTAGATTTTTCCATTTGCACCTTCAAACAAATGCATCTCAGTACGACTACAATACAACTCCAAATCTTTTTGAGATTTGACATTATCTTTTATTTTATCTTTAACGTCCATAATGGTGTTAAAGATATTATCAAAGACGTTTTTTTCGATATGCATGACATCCAGATTATGTCGAATAAGATTTGTGTGCCAATATGGTAACTCCTAGAATATGCTCCTTTTAACCCAATTATGTGTCCTCCCAAATCCATCAATTGGGTGTGTACCACCTGGTGGTTTTCCAAAGATGGTTTCAAGAAGCTCATCCACCCTTTGTCCCATGTCTTCTCCAATTAAGCACATAGGTGGAGAATCATTTTCACATTTTCCCTTCCGAAACTTATAGGCTTGTCTTCTATAAGGATGGTCAGGAGGCAAAAACTGACGATAACAATCAAACCAACATGCTTTCCTTCCATAACGAAGTTTGAAAGATTTTGTCCTTTCCATACAATAAGGACATGTCAACAACCCATGAGTGCTCCATCCAGATACCATCGCATTTGCAGGGAAATCACTGATCATCCATAAAAGAGCAGCTCTCATGTTGAAATTTTATTTTTTGCACACGTCATAAGCTTGCACCCTAATTTTCCACAATATTTTCAACTCGTCTATTAATGGGCGTAAAAATATATCAAGATTTTTTTCTGAACTTTTTGGGCCCGATATAACCATATCCAGGAACAAGAAAGGTTTTTGCATGCACATCCATGGGGGAAGATTATATACAGCAATAATAACAGGCCAACAACTGTAAGGAGCACTAGAATTTTCAAATGGACTGAAACCACCTGTGCATAACCCAAGCCGCACATTTCGTGCATCTGAGGCAAATGATGGATGAGTGCGATCGAAATATTTTCATGCCTCTCCATGAGATGGATGTGCCATACTTTCCTGGCTGCAATGATTATTTGCATGCCATGTCATGTGCTCACAGGTGTAGTTAGATGCATATAACCTTTTGAGCCTAAGTATCAAAGGCAAATAACGCAACTCCTTGAAAGGTACTATTTTCCGTGATCCTACCTTGATTGGCTTATATCGAGGATGATAACATATAGGTCATTCTTGAAGGCCCTTGTTCTCTTCGTAATACAATACACAATTGTTTACACAAGAATCAATTTTTTCGTAACGTAGACCAAGTTTACCTAGGTGTTTTTTGGTCATGTAAAAGTTATCTGGCAACTTTTCATCTTCAGGCAGCATGCTTTTGATTGTTGACACAATTCGATCATAGCAAGCTTCAGGTAAATTGTACTCTGATTTGATACTTAATAGTTGGGCCTCAGCAGAGAGTTTTGTGTGATTTTTGCAGCCATCCCATAATGGTTCGTCAGCATCTTTTAATAAGTTAAAAAACTTTTGTGCATCTGCATTAGGCAGTTGTTCTGCACACGTGAAGTTTGAGCTGAACTCACGGCCTATTTCATCCATCACCATTGTTCTATAACGAGACATTTCTACCTAAGGAGCGGTTGAAGAACCCCCCACATCATCTCTTGTGTTCAAGGATTCACCATGTGCGTACCAGATGTTATAACCTCGAGTGAATCCATTTTTTACTATGTCTAAATGCGCATCACTCCTATTAAAAAATCTTGTGTTGCCGCATTTAGAGCATGGACATTTGATTGTCCATTATTCAGAAATCGTGGGTTATTAAAGACAAAGTTCAAGAACTCCTAATCAACTCTTGTTGCTAATTCATCTAAAAGAAACCCATTATCATCCAAGCGCCTCCACATCCAACTACGGTCAATATTCATTATTTTGCAATTTTTAGAGAAAGGAGGCTAGATGAATTAACCATTATTTTGAAGATCAAGGTTTTTTCTCTACTGATATAAGAAAAGTCCCAAAAGGACTTGACATCAAAATGAAGTGAGAAATGTTGATCACCAAATAAAAAAAGAAACAAGTGAAAAAAAACAAGAAATAGGAATGAATGATCTCAAAGCTTCAATAAGCCTTTTTGCCTGAGAAGGCAGGACATCAGTTTCAAGCACAAGACTTCAGGACATAGTAAATTGTGGGAGTAGTTAAAATCCTTCCACGTTCTTTAGTTTTTTACAAACAGAAGAGCATCCATATCAACACCTCAAATACAAGAAATGCATAAATGAAATAATAGCTTTGGTAGAACTAAAATAAATGGAAGTCTATGATAACATTTTAATAGCTACACATATATGAAGCAGAAATGAAGCAGAAGATCGTACAAGGATGTTCCCAAGCGACAACAGAGTATCTTTTTTAATAGACAATCAAGAATTTTATCAGATAATTAAGATAGTTTCTCTACATGAAAATATACATAAATGCATATAATGAACGAGAGGGTCACAGGGTTGCATTTTGCTGTTACTTCCAAAGAAAACTTCTATTTACCTCGTGGTTCTTAGGGCAAACTCCACATTTGAACCTAGAACTCGATTCGTTCTCTTCTTCAAGACAAGAAATCTAAGTTACTACAATTTTTAATTCCAGTGTTCTACATCCAAAGAACTGAACCTCTAATAGTTATTTTTTATGAGCGGATGTCTATTGTAATCGTCCCATTGTGCTATGCTAATAACAGAAAACTTGCTTGTCGCTAACTTTGGATGTAGGGGCACTACCCCACCAAATCAAGTAGAATATATGTGCTCTTGTATTTGACTTTTTCTCTTGTTATTGCACATGTTTCATTACTATATTGGAAATTTCCTAACATTCACCACAAGGGCTCTCACACAACAATAATGTTTAGGTACTCGATCTCTATCTGATGCCTAGGAAACTTAAAAGAATACAAGCTTATCAAAGGGGCTCCAAGTAAAGCTCATTTTGAGACATCAATTGCAAAAAAACAACTTTCTCATCAACAGGTCACGGTTTACAGCAACATTAAAAACTATCAAACGTTTTACACATCGAAGAACAATAATTAGACATTTCTTGCACAGTACTAACTTGACAAGGCCGTAGGCGCCACGACCAAGAGGCCGAAGAGCGGGAACATACTTACTGGACACCTCAAACAAGTTACCGTATAGATTATACCGCACTATTTACCGCCGTGGGTAATTACTCCGCATATATTGGAAAGAAACCACAAGTGTAAAGAAAGATGAAAAATCAAACTACAAAAATTCAATAGAGATACTAAAGTTTCGCATATCAATCAGCCAACTCTTTCCGATTTTCAATATATTTCAGCAAAAAAAATAAATTTTTTCGCGAGAAGAATACAGCGGTGTTTAATTAGGCATTTTAACAAACACTTTGAAAGCATTAAAAATTCTCCCACAAACTGTAAAAAGAATTACAAAGAACAAAAATTACTTGTTAATGTCGTCGGAGAGAAGCTATGTCGATAGAGCCGGAGCCATCTCCGAGTGAGCGAAAGTTCTGCTTAATTTCTTCTTCCCGGCCACCAGTGAGAGAAAGGGTTAGAAGAGAGAGAGGGCTAATTTGAGCGTTAAGAGGAGAGAGAGGTTCTCTTGGGTTTTTTAAGGAGTCAAAGTAGTCACTTGAATTGTTTCAGTTATGTATATATATATTTACTATTATAATTTATTTTATATAAATTAAATAAATAATAAATATATGAGTTATTTATATAATATAATATAATATAATATAATACATAACATATAAAAATATTTTATAGCTGAGATTAATATAGGTACAAGCCGACCAATATTTTCACGTTTTCATGTAGAAGTTATCCCGAATGCCTACCGTGAAATACTTCCTAGGCCTGTGTGGAGTCACGCCATACTACGAGTAAGTGTAAAGATACCAATATAGTTTATGCACATTGTTATTTTGAACTTTTAACGTATGTATCGATATGTATGTGAACAGATCATTTTTCAATGGACTTTACGAGCACCACCATTCGAAGGATACTATTATTGAGGAACTAGTAGCTACTGAATTCAAGGATTGGTTCAAATGTCATGTAAGTTGTGTCTTATGAATTGTGTCTTTCGAATTGTGTTACAACTGTAATTTTTCAATATATGATTTCTCTAATATGTGTAACACAGGTGAAATCCGAATTAAATTACACGGACAACAGGTGAAATCCGAATTAAATTACACAGATGTAAGCCATCAACACCATTACCAAAATAGTTTTACATACTTGTTCTAAGTAAGACTGACCATTCCGAATAAGTTATAGAAGACTGTTCCAAACAAAAATATAACTATGCCTAATACTATTGCAAAGATGGAATAAACAAACCATTTCAAAGACCGTTCCTATATTTATCACCAATACAAATAATTACAGTTCTAAAATTCAGGCACGAGCATTACAAAGACTGTTCCAAAAGTAACCCAAAATAAATAATATAATAGTTCCATTTCGTCCAGTCCATTCCAATTAAAAACAACAATATTTTTTACACAAATTTAATATTAGGAAATATTACCAATAATGTGTTATGGTGACCATGCCAAATTGGAATGGTCCGTCATTAAATGTTCCTAAATATTTGTAACGCCATCTATAAGGACAGAAGGGGTCCAAAATCATTCCGAAAATCGATCCAAATTAATTCTGTCAATTTTAAACCATTTCTGAATCTGCCCCAAATTCCACCTTTTTTTTGGTAGTAAGAGTGTCCCTCTTAGATTAGGTTTTCACGAGAGATTTGTATGCCTTATTATGTCATGTGTTTCCTCGATTTCATTTTCCTTTCTCTTGAGGTGAGCAGCTTGGATTCTTATGTTTCGGAACGAGGTCTCCATCAAGGTGATCCTTTGTCTCCGTATCTTTTTCTACTGTGTAGAGGCGTTTAATGGGATGATTCACAAGGCTGAATGTGAGGGCTTTATCCAATGGAGTAGCTGTCTTGTAGTCGGCACCTTCAGTTTCTGAACTCCTCTTTGCCGATGACACTACTTTTTTGCCAAGCCAAAACGGAAGCTATGCCTTGTAATTATGGGGATTTTACTCTCTTTTGAGAAGGTTTTCAAGCTGAAATTTAACACGCATATGTCAGGCATGGTCTTTAGCTGTAATGTGGAAGAGGGTAGCTGGATGGAGCTCGCGAGTATTTTAGGGGTTGTTGTGGCTCCCAAGCATGATAAGCACCTCGTCCTTCCTACATTTGCAGGGCGCTCGAAAAGTGTTATTTGAGGTATTAAGGATAACATTGGGTGCAAGCTACATAGTTGGTTGGTGAAGAAGCTTTCCAAACTGGGACGTGCAGTCCTTTTGAAATAGGTCCTTCAAAAGATCCCTACATACACTATGAATTGTTTTCGGCTGCTGGACTCTTTCTTTCGTGAGCTCGAGAGTACTATGGCTGACTTTTTCTGGAATTGTGGCAATGAGTCTAAGATCCACTGGAGGGCTTGGGTTAAACTATGTATGCCTAAGGCTAAGGGAGGGATTAGTTTCCATCGACTTAAGTGCTCTACTCGCCAAACAAGCATGAAGGGCTGCCTTGTGTCTCGGGGGTGTTTTACATGCCTGGCCACAAATCCCTAGTTCTACATTCCTTGAGGAGCAATTTGGGACTATCAGGATCTTTTGGTAGCAGGCATCAGATGGAAAGTTGGGGATGGTCGTTCTATTTCAATTCTCGGACATCCTTGGCTCTCAAGGCCAACGACGTTCCAACTTATAGGACGTCCGGCTACTATCTCAAGAGATATGAAGGTGGCGCCTCTACTTACATCCAGAACACGAACAGAATGAGGCTTTGATTAGGACCGAATTCTGCTCATGAATGTTGCCTGTATCCTAGAAATCCCTCTTCGTGGAACATGGGCAAGAGATGAATTGATACGGCATTTCGAGAAGAATGACCGTTTTTCTATTCAAAGTGCTTATCGAGTTGCTTGTAACCTTAGGGAGGATGGATCCTGCTCGCAAATAGGGTGTTCTTGGGAGTTCATTTGGAGCTCGAAGGCTCCACCTAAGGTCGTACCGTTTGCGTGGAGGTGTGTGTGTGAAGCTCTGAGGGGGATAGTTTGGTCTAGGTTTCTTGCTGTTTTTTGCTTTTGTTAGTTCTTATTTGCTTCATTGTGTATACTCTATTTTATCTTTAATATCTACCATCGTTTTCCTCGTAAAAAAGATAAACTAAAAGTCCATAATAGATTGGACTTTTCATACTTCAAAATAATAAATTCATACCCACTCTGAAATTTTGTCTTGTGCATTTTGAAGGATCGATCTAAGATGAATACTTTTATTTTTAATGCTTAATTGGGAAAATATATATATATATATATATATGTTCAAATACGGTCAGTAGGAGAGTAGTCAATATTAAAGCCTACAGTATTCAAGTCGAATAAAAGTAAGCCCACACTGCAAATCAAAGTTTGCCAATGCCTATAAAAAGAGGTATTCACCATACTGCAAGTCATTCCATACAACACAAAACAGGACAAGTTACAACAACACAAAAAGACTCACATCCGAAACCTTCTGCCAAGACAAAGCTCTACGATAGTGAAAGTTTCACTTTTTTCTTGGCATAAAATCCTTCGGGCCTTGATATCAAATTTCAACATGACATGAAATTTGTTCCATAAATTCGAAGAAGATTACGTGTTCACGTCCAATAAAAAGCTTCAAGCCCTTGACTTGATGTTCGAAGAGAAAATTAGGGGATTACCTTCATTACAGAGATTGTATCAATTCTAAAATCTATCCATATTTTTTTTGTCCACATGAAATTTCATGTGAATATTTATTATAAATTTGAAATTTTTAGTTTAAAATTCGTCGATCTTGAATACAATATTAAATTAATGACTATATTAATTAATTATCTGCCCGCGCGTTATTTTGAAGTAAATTACTTTGTTACGTACATAAATATTTTCATTCTTCCGCTCGAGAATGTTTGCGCTGACACGACCAACAAATAATAGTACCCTTATAGTTTGAGGTGATAACATTATTGATTTGTCTTGTGATTGAGAGAGTAGTGTTCATAATAACAATTAGTTCCACTTTTTCCATGTATGTCTTCAACAAATTTTCACCATACCTAATTAGCTAGCAAATGTCTGCCTTGATCATCACATTTCCTTCTTCACACGCTACTGTAATATAGATGGAAAATGTGTATGTGTGTGTGAATTTTTTACATTATGTCTAAACTACAGACTAATATCTAATAATATTGGTATTCATTTAATTGATAGGGTCAGTACACGTTATTTTTTAAATATATATTTATCGTCCATAAGATTTGATTATATAGATTTTTAATGCCATGCATCACGAGAAAAACAAATTATTATTGTTTATATCTTTAGTGGTTATGAACTAAAAGTTATTGTAAATAACTATTATTAATTATAAATAGTTAGATAAAATTGATGCAAAGATTTAACTTACACTATGAAAATATTTTTTGTCATGATTATGAATCATAAATTTTTTTTTAACATTTCTTTTAGTCATAACAAATATTTTAGCTACACTCGTAAAAAGTACGGCCAACAACTGTTGCACAACTTGCTAGGATTGTAGTTGAGGAGATTAGACATGTCATACTTAGTCATACCTTCCCCTTAATAGTTAGTACACGTACTCTTTACCGACTGTAGAGGATCCCTTGGTTTGACGGGACTTCGACTGCTTGAACCGTGTTGTTGTATTTCTCTTTATATCTATTTATGCAATTTACCTTTACCCAAAAAAAAACTGTTGCACAACCATAATCAATAACTATTTACTATTAACCATAATAATTTTCCATAGTTCAATATTATATTTCTTCTAGTGCATGAGATTATCAATTATATACATATATATTAGGTTACAGTAGTCAGTAATAATATTATATTTGTTGTGATATATTAACGCAGATTTTTTTTATAATATGATTTGTTTAACATATTATTTTGTGAATAATCTATTTTTTATTATAAATTAAGTTTCACAATTATTTTTATTTTAATTTTATTCTATTTTTAGAAAAAATACTGAAAGAGTAGTTAACTTATGTAATTTATTTTTTATTTTAAAATTTTATTAAGTCCATGGTGTCGACTTGTAATGTGTTTGCTTCGTATAGTCTCACAATAATATACGGATATACTACGTTCAATATAAAATGATAAACTTAAATAATATTTTCATGTTCACTAGAAGAAATATAATATCTAATTATAATTAATTGTCGTGGTTAGAAATAAATAGACACGGTAGTCATTGATCACGGTTACGTTACCGTTGTCGTAGTTTCAACAAGTGTAACTAAAATATTTGTCATAATTAAGAGTTATGAAATAATATTTAAATGATGGATAAGCTAAATTTTTACATCATTTTATTTAACAATAATTAATATAATTATTTACCATAATTTTTAGTCCAAACTCGTTAAAAGTGTAGACAAATGGTAAACATGTTTCTACATATGAATACCACGACTTTGAATTATATTTTCTTTTTTCCAATAAAGCTGGTGACAAATTTAAATAGTAGAGAGTTTGCTACACCAACTTCTCCTCTAACTCTCTCTCTCTCTCTCAAAATGGTCACCATCTCTTGATGTCACCATCTTTACATCGGTTTTTACTTCTGTAGTGAAGCAAAGTTCTTCGATCATATCGAGCGTATAACACATATATATATATATATGGGTAAGAACATATATTATAAACTGCATGAGTATTTTACAGAGAGATAAACATATACGTACGAATCTGATGCTTATACGAATCAATTATCTGATGAATTAGACTGAATCACTGCTGTCAATGCATGAAATTGAGAGTGAGGGAGAGAAACTATAAGGGCAGTCATGAAAATGAAGCTGGTAAAGGATCTTCCATCAGAGTTCCGCATTAATGTCGTACACAAATGTGTATTATGTATGGTCCCATTTTTATTGGGCAAAATCCTTTTTCGGTACCGTTAAAAAGTATTATTTTTATTTTTGGTATCATAATTGTTGCGGGTTCAAATTTTGGTATCATTAAATTCAAAAAAAATTTTGGTCCTATAAAGTCATGTATCGCGCACATGACTGTTATACTCCATTAACTGCCGTTAACCCCACTATTTTAAAGGAAAAAGGCACGTGATACTGCGACAAAAGGAGAAAAAATTAACATAAGTTAAGACTTCGAAGATCCCAATTTCATTTCCCCTTCATTTTCGTTCTCCATTTCATTTTTTTCTTATGACCAACTTTGGCAAACTATAAGAACTTTTTTTTTACAAAAATAAAAATATTAGAAATTTTTTAATATATATAATAAATAGTTATAAGATTATAATTATTTTTATTTCAGATAATTTATAGGATCATTACTATTTTTAAAACTAAATTATTATATGGTCTAAAAATATATTAATATTTGACCACAAATTATAAAAATTAATATTTGTTTTGAATAAAAGTATAATTAGATAAATTTCATCTTATTAAATAATAAAGTAGTTCTTAAAATTATAGTTATTTACATTAGAGATAAATATTTTGGTCAAAGTTTATTAAAATATTTTTAGAATAAATAACAATATAATTTTAAAAATAATTAAAATATGCTAGAATTTATCTAAAATAAATAAATATAAATTATAAAATATCTTATTATTTATATTAAAATAAAAATTCTTTATTTTTTTATTTTTTAAAGATAAAGTTTTATTTCTTATAATTTATGGCCAAAGTTTATTAAAATATTTTCAAACAAAATAAAATTTTAATTTAAAAAATTAATAGTTGCTACAATTTATCTCGATTTTGAATAATCTAATTTAATAATTAATTTATTATTTAATGACAAAATATATCTAATACTTTTACTCAAAAAATAAAAATTTTAGTTTTTATAGTGTGTGATCAAATATTAATATATTTTTAGAACCATTTTATTATATATATTAAAATAAATTTTTTAAAACATTTTTATTTTTGGAAAAAATAAAAAAAAAATCTTATAATTTGTGCAAAGTTGGTCAAAATATTTTTTTTTCTTTTAATGCTATAAAAAAAATACTGTTTTTTGTTGTTTTAGTACCATTAAACATGATCTTTGAAGTCAAAGTCACGTGACTGAATAGAAGGTAACGGTCGTTAACACCTACGTGCGAGACGCATGACCTCTGCCATTAACTTGGGACAAAAATGGCGTATGTTTTTGTTTAATGATACCAAAATCCAAACCCACAACAATTGTAGTACCAAAAACGAAAATAACCTTTTTTAATGGGACCAAAAAAGGATTTTGCCCCATTTTTACATTATAATATAGGGCTTAATACAATTTATTCGTGCAATATTGTAAATAAGAAAATTTTCTATCTAAGGAGGTAAATTACTTTATTTTTAACACCCAAAGAGTAAGTTGTTGCAATTTAAAAAACATAAGAGGTCAGTTGCTTTTTTTTTTTTTTCATAAGGGAGTAATTTACTCATTTGCAATATTATAAGGGGGTTGCTTGTACTAATATAATTTAATTACTTTTTTTTCTAAATTTAAGAAAAAAATATTCAGTCACTTATTGATGGGAACACCAATATATGATATAAAAGTGTGATGAAAGATCCACACCGAATAAAGTTGATATCCGTATGAAGAAAAATAATAGCTAATAACAACCATGGCCCTATCGTGGTTGACTACTATCATCCACTTTTTTTTTATATCTTTTAACTATAAAAATTAACTATACTGAAAAAATATAGTTCTTCAAATTCTTGAAATCAGACTATTTTTGAGTTCATATTGGTACCGCGAGTATCTTTTTAATTATTATAATTATATAAATAGGAATTGCGAAATGTCAGCAATCGTGATTCATGAGATCCAAATCCCTACCAAAGTTTTGAGTCTGAGTTCAATTTAAATTATTTGTCGAATTTTTTGTAATATGTTCATTGATAATATTCTTTTTTGTTTTATAACCCACTACAACAAATTGCTCAATAACAATGAAAAAAAATAATATTAAACTAATTAGTAAGTAAAATAATTATTATTAATTTGTTTTAATTATTTAACATAAAAAATTTACTTGCTAATGAATTTAGCCACGAATTTTTTAAAATATGAAATAGCAAATTTAAATAATATAAATTAAAATAAAAATTATACTTATTAATTAATTCGACGCACATATTAATATCAAATTTTTTCATTGCTATTAAATTATTTTCTTCTAGTGAGCATGCATGGTTTACTTTATCTTTCATTGGATTGCAGCATTAGATAATGAAATAAGCTAATTATATAAATTAGTATTCTTTGGCACACTCAAATTTTTATGTGTTTTATATTTTCAAAGTATAATATTATTTTATATAATTTTCTCAAATATTTTAATTTACTTATTGAACGTCAACTGGGTGTGAATCGTCATCTGCTCCCAATTGGTGGCCATCACCAGTGTCGTTGGTTGTGGCGGGGTATTGTTGGATCGAAGTTCGGGCAGCTATGGTACTGGTGGGATGCCCAAACGGGTCAACAAATATATTTGTGAAGCAGTGATTAATTACAGAAAAATTGTATTGTTCGTTTCATATATAAGTACCTTTCTTTAATTTCGTTTTATTGTTACGAATTTTCCATATTTCATCTCATAAATTAATTTATTTTTCTTTTTAGTTCTCACATACATTTTTCATTCAATAATTAATAAAAATGTATGGAAATGCATGTAGGGCTGCTAATGACTTCGTTAATTATTGGACGTATAATGCACATGAAAATTAAAATTAAAAAAAAATAATTTGTGAGATGTAATGTAAAAAAAATCTTAAAAAATAGAATTAAATTACAAAAATCGAAACCTATAAAATTAAAATATGATTTTCTCGATTAATTAGTCTGGACTAGGATTTTTTACCTTTATTTATAACATTTTGCCGTATTTCTTGTAGTGTATGTCTTCATGCTACTTCAAACATGAATATATGATTAATCCCACTCTCTGAGTCAGAAATAAAGTCCTGCTTTAATATTTTTTTTTTATCATAAGTTCACTATCATCTCGAAAAATTCAACTATATGTATATACAAGAAGATTTAAAAGTCTTTTTCCAATTGATATGATATAAAATCTCACAGTATCCAAAGTAAAGGTGGCGAGAACTTGGGAAACATTAAACCATATGGTACGTAAACAATTATACGTAGTACGAATTGAACAATATGTATAGTTAATTAATTAATTAATTGCCATGCAAAATATGCAATCAATGACGAAAATTGCGTGCATGGGGTGTGTTCCTCTGACGAGACAGCAGCCGCCACCTGTTTCGGATGGTGACTTTCTTCGCTTCGGATTGATCGATATTCTAAGGACAAGAATTCTCCAAATTGCCCCTTAATTAATTCCCTTTTCATCCATACTTTGAGGTCTGTGTTCATTAACGGACTTCGTTGATAATACTGGTCTATTTTATTGCACCGATGTAAGGACATGTGAGTAATTTCAAGTTCAAGAACTACGTGGTATCTCACACTCCAGCAATGCCCCCGTACGTAGCCACACAAGCTGAAGACAAAAAGAGGGAGAAGCCAATTGCCGCTATATATATACATAATTCGGTTCCATTCCACTGATTTGGTAGGATTGGTAGGAGGCAAATTAAGCCAACTCATCACAACTCCAGAAACATCAACATTTGACATATAGACAAGAAATTACAAAAGGAATCATGGGAAGGTCTCCCTGCTGCGATGAGAGTGGTCTGAAGAAAGGTCCATGGACTCCTGAAGAAGATGACAAGCTCATCAAGTACATCCAGAAACATGGCCATGGAAGCTGGAGAGCCCTCCCCAAACTTGCAGGTATAAATATATATAGATATATGTTTGTATACATACAACATGCATCTACATGCGTGTTACATCCTTATTTCTGGACAACTTTTACTAAGACATTAGTGTTGGTTTTCTTGCCCATTGATGGATTCATCTAGGCCTGAACAGATGTGGAAAGAGTTGTCGGCTTCGTTGGACGAACTATCTCCGGCCCGATATCAAGAGAGGAAAGTTCTCTCAAGAAGAGGAGCAAACTATCCTCAATCTCCATGCCATTCTTGGCAACAAGTACGTAGTAATTTGTTCTGAAACCCTATCTTTTAGTGCAACGTCCCTGTCTGTATCAGAAGTCTTGCATGAGGTATTGTCCTGGTAAGGAGGGGACATGATTCTGGTAGCTGAAATCTCTGGTCGTCTGCATCTGATGTGGGATAGTTTTGCAGTTCTGTATGGCTTGTGTGGTTACTATAAATAGAAATATTCACGGGTTTTAATTGATTTCACTAATTTCTTGTTCTGGAAAATTAAGGTGGTCGGCGATCGCAACGCACCTGCCGGGGAGAACAGATAATGAGATCAAGAACTTCTGGAACACTCATCTGAAGAAGAAGCTGATCCAGATGGGGTTCGACCCGATGACCCACCGTCCCCGGACCGACATTTTCTCTAACCTTAATAATCTCATAGCTCTTGCTAACCTCATCGAAAACCCTATGTGGGAAGAACAAGCCATGCGACTCCAAGCCGAAGCCGTTCAGATGGCTCGCCTCAGTCAGTACTTGCAGTACATTAGCACAACTCTCCCTTCGATCCCAGATATCACAACTTTCAGTCTTTTGAACTCACCCAAAGACAGCCCTATCTTGACTTCGGCGCCGTCGCTGAGCTATTTTCAAGATCAGTCGGCTCCGTTCGCCCATTTGCCGAACTTACAGACCGCCTGCGACATCCAAGCTTCTGAATGCGCAACAGGGAAGAACTTGGCAGCCGGACCATCGCCGTCTTCACCGTGGCAGATGCCTGAGGATATTTCGCCGCTGGCCGCGGCGGCTCCGGTGACAGAGACTTCCATTACTAATACAGGAGATGTCTGCAGCAGCTCCAGCTACGGGGGAAATCAAATGTGGTCTGAACTGCTGGATGATCCTCTATTCAATGAAATTGCTTAGTGTTTGATCATTAGATATATATCTACTTATGGTACAGGCGTGAAGGTTTGGAATATTTCCCTTCCATTTCTCTGAATTTTGTTCGTTTTTGGACTTTTTTTTGTGAACAGAAAAGAAATTAACAGCCTATTTATATATATTGTTCATAAACAATATATATATATATGTATGTATCTATCTACCTACTGAGAGTTAGCCATACCTTTTTCTTCCTGTTTTTTTTTTTTTGGGGGTGAGTTTGATTAATTTTCTTTCATATGACAAAGGAATTATAATGCATGACATATATGGAGCGATTTTCCATTGTCTTTCTTCATTTAGATTAAGGTTGGTGTTAATTATTGAATGTCCTTCATGTCTAATAATTTAAATTTTTAATGAGTTGATCGTCCAACATAATCCTAAAATCAGGCCATATAAAAGATTTGGAGTTTAATACTATATATGTCCATCCTTTTTTAATTTATGAAAAAGAATTTTACATAAGTGTTACAAATTGTTTGTACGTAGGGAAGGTGTAGTGTATAAAAAAGTATTAAATAATTCCTGTTTTTGATAAAAATTAAAAAATTTTTTAGTGAAAATTTAAAATTTTGATGT